>NW_021146767.1:0-25000 GCF_002837175.3 Physeter macrocephalus
GGCCTGATGCACAGAGGATACTCCAGCAACATTTATTGGAAGGAAACAGCAGCCTGGGATTCAAACCTCGGGAGGATTATTAAGACATAGTTTGGTGTCTCCCAGGGATGTTCTTGAATGAACAAATCTGAGTCACCAGTGCTTCTCTGCATGTAGACACTTTATTGAAAGTTAGTGGCTAAGTTGGAGAAGAAGGTGTCCAGGGTGGCAGCTGGGGTGAGGCTGGCAGGGTGCGGGGGTGGATCTCGGGGCCTGGTCACTTGCTGTAGGTCTTGGAGCCAAACTCTGGGAGACCTAGGAGGTCTTCTGTCAGCCCAGAGCCAAACGGCTGGTCCTCCTCTTCACTCCCTGCTGACGGCCCATCCTCAGCTTCATCTGAAACAGGAGAGGCAAGGCTGGTCTAAACTGGCTCAGGACTTATCCTCCCTCGTCTCTTCCCCTCTGGCCCAAAGAGACCCCAGCCTCTGATGGGAGTTCCCTGCTAACGCCCTACAGAGGGACATTTCTGGGGTGGGGCACCAGACTTACCTCCTGGCTCTAGGGACATGCTAAGGGTACAATGGACTTGGGTTCATCAACTGAGAAGATAAAAGCAGAGTTGCGAGTCTAAAATGTATACTGGGCAAGGTCGCTTCCCTGCTGAATGCGCCACTCTTCCCCTCCCCGCGTGAAGAGCTCCTGTCGCGCTGAAAACCTCAGCCCTGCACCACCTCCCCCAGGAAGCCTTCCGGGGAGGTGTGAGCCCTCCCTCCTTTGGGGTCTCACTAGCTTGGGGGTAGACTTCCATCATGGCACCCAAAAAGCTGAAGGACATTCGCTGGGCTCTGTCACTCACTCCCCCACTCTTCTGGAAGCTTCTTGGGGCACGGCATTGATCTCTATATTCCCCATGCCCTCATTATGATTCACTTCCTCTCAGCACCTTTGCAACAGGAAGTTCTCCTCAACAGGAAGCAGTGAAATACCCATCTCTCCCCTGTAGGAATCCCTCTCCAAGATGTTTCGTCCAAGCCGCCAAGGGCAGCGGGCATGAGGTTCAAGACCCTGCCTTCTTTCCCCACACCAATGCTGCCACAGGTTCCCTACTGAACCCTCCCAGCGCCCCCACCCCGGGCCTCCCAGTGTCTTCTCTTTGTGCCCCTCCCATCCCTCATCAGAACAGGAGGCCCTTGACAAAGAGAAGCCCCCACCGCCACCCGAAGACCGTGAGTTCCTCACGGGAAAGGGCAATGCCGATGGCATCCCGGTAACCCAGTGGCCCGCGACCCCTACCTGCTGAGGCCTTTAGAGACTGGATGTACTTGGACCAGAAGGAACAGTCGGCCTTTTTCAGGCCCTGTCGACTGGGGAGCAGGACACTGAACTCCTTGTAGCTCTCTGCGCCGTCACGGGGGACAAAGTCAGGCCAGGGGGAGGCAAATCCTGGCGCTTTCCTGGAGAACTCATGCGGGTAGTTGGGGTTTCTGGGGAAATGAGAAGAAAGAAAGAAAGTTCCCCAGGAGGGAGACCGCTCTCTCCTTGCACCACCTGGGATCACTGCCCACTTGCACATGTTCTCTGAGGACCATGTCACACACCTTTAGGTGTCAGAGCAGGAGGTGAACCCGCCCTACCTGACTCCAGGGCTGTGCTCTTAACAGCTGCATTACACACAACAAAAGTTGCAGATGCCCTAACTCATCGCTCTTAGGCCATTTCTGGAAGAGGAAACATGTGAGTTCATAACCCAGCAGTGTTACTCAGGACCTAGTGCTGCCCTTCTGACTCTCTGAATGCTCAAGAGGTCATCGTCTCTTTCAGTCCTGGTGTCCTTTGTCCGGACACCACAGACAGTGTCTGGAATGCCTTTGTTTGCCCAAGGCCTGTGCAGCAAGGTGGGCCAGGAGCTGGGCAAACCTGTTGGCCACCTTCCTTTCGAAGGTCAACTTCCCTTTGACGTTTCCAGGGGGCTGAGTACCGAGCTAGGTGAGCACTGCTTGCCTGGTGGAAAGGAGAGCAGGAACCAGTTCTGGAAGTGGGAATGGTGAGTATGCTAGCTGGCCTAGAATAGACGTTTGTGGGGAGGCCAGAGGTAGACACGGAAGGGTCTCGAGTGTCATAACTTCATTTGATCATCTAAGACAGTGGTTCTCAACTTGGGGTGATTTTGCTCTCCAGGGGCCATTTGGCAATATCTGAAATATTTTTGTTCTCAACGGGTACAGGGGTGAGGTGCTCCCAGCATCTCATGGGTGGAGGCCATACAATGCACAGGACGGCCCCACACAAAGACTTATCCAGCCCTGTGCCAACAGTGCCGAGGGTGAGAAAGTCTGATCTAGAGCCATGAAATGTGGCTGAACAAGGGAGTGTATGATTGGGATGTTTCTTTGCCAAGACTAATCTATGCAAAGGTCACTTTGGCTAGAAGGGGAGGCTGAGCCGGGGAGACCAGTGGTAGGGAGGAAAGGGTGAGTCCATCAACGCACGGTGTGGCCTTTGAGTTCAGAATGAGGGGAGGGAACGCGCAGGACGGCCTCCAGGCACACGGGTCCACTCACCCAGATCGGATGAAGTTGGAAAAATACTGCATGATTTTCAGGGAAAGGCTTTTCTCCTCCAGAGTAAACTGCCCCTCGTAGGCAGCGTAGAAGGGAAGCCCAAAGGCATATCGAACATCTGCCAGCAATTCCAAGCTGGGAAAACACACGGAAAGAAGAAGGAGCAAAAGTCAAAGGAATAATAAACTGCTGGAAGAACCAAAGGAGCCAAAACCCAATACTCTTTGCCCAGTGAAGATTTTTCTCTCTTTATGTTTAGGATGACTGTTTGGTGCTTAGTTTAGTAGAGAGTCTGCTTGGCCCTTAGTCCAACGGCCCCACTGGGGCAGATCCATGGCAAATCCATAGGTTAAAGTGTACCCAACGCTGAGCACTTTACTCCCTGGAAACAACATCGGTAAGTTTGTAAGCAATTTTCCAAGAGAGTGTTCTCTTGACCACATTCCAACCATGATACTTAGAGTATCAGGTGAACATTTGTTTGTTCAAAACAGCCTGCATTTTCAACCCCTTCTCTGTGCTAGTCCTTGTTCATAGATGGCTTATACTTTCTAGCTCTTTAAGGTTGCTATTCATCCATGGAACCAACCCTAACACAGTGCCTGGCACATAGCTCGTCAATAATATATATGCTGTGCTGAACTGGATATCGAATACGCAGCAGACAGGGGGGAATAAAGATTTGGAAGCCAGATGAGTGGTTTAAATGGACTGAGTTGGCACTGGGGGCCATGGGGCTAGGAACGGGGAGAGAGGCTGGAGGGACTGTACAGCTGTGTAGTAGAGAATCTGGCTTTTCCCAAGGAGAAGTCTGGCCTTTGCCCTCTGGTGTCTGGGAGGTAATCCATGTCATACCTGATACGAGTGCCTTTGTTTAGGGCAGCGGCTGGCCACGCTGGACCTTCCGTAAATGTGGCCTCACTCAGCAGTCTCGGAGCAGGGGCCGGCCATGCCAGAGACCAACCACGTGACTTAGGGTGGGGGGCTTTGGGTCACATGGTAACAGTCAACCTGGAGGCTGACACCAACCACACAGGCAATCAATCATGCCTACGTAACGGGGTCCCAATCAAACCTCCGAACACCAAGTCTGGGGGAGCCTCCCTGGTCGGCCCCACTCTGTGTTCATCGTCGTACATCAGTGCCCAGAGGGTGACCCCTCCGGATTCCACGGGGAGAGGACAGCGGAGCTCGGTGGTTGGAAACCCTCCAGGCCCGCCGCTATGTCGCTCTTCCTTTGTCTGATCTTAATCCGCATCCTTTCCCTGTGACGACCTCAACCACGCGTACAGCAGCTTCCCGCGAGGTCTGTGAGTCTTTCTAGTGAATTATCGGACCGGAAGGTGATTTGGGGACACCCCCCGAATTGCACTTGGCGTTAGAAATGAGCACGATCTTGGGTGCAGACTGTGTTCCCTGACCTTGTAATTGGCCTAATTTATCACAAGAGCCAATCTCTACTCTTACGATTAGAGGAAGACGAGGAAGACGAAGTTCAGAGAGGTTTCCTGACTTACACAGAGACACGCTGTACCTCGAGCAGCAGAGTCGGGTCGGGAGCGTTGCTGGGGAGCATGATGCTAACCAAAGGCCTGGAGGGGCCCAGGGGCACCATCCCCGGGTCGTGGCTCCTCCAATTTCAAGCTGCGTGGCTTCTCGAAAATTACTTGACCGCCCTGATTCTCTGCTTCGTCATCTATGGAATGGGTATAAAATACCTACTGCGCGCGTTTGTCGTGAAGCTGGAAATAAGACGGTGTATGCAGTAGGTACTTAAAAGCCTGGCCCCCTTCTTTCTCATCCATCATTCTAAATACTTCCGGACGTAATCAACCATCTGTAAGCTATCAGCAGGGTCTCTGACCAGGCGACCAGTGATTCTCATCCACGCCGGTGTAATGGGCAGATATACCCATTGGACAGATGTCCTGGGAAAGGGCTCAGATCAGGTGGCTCCTAGATAAAGGCAATCTGTACAGAGGCTAAACTACTCTAAATCAAGAGGCAAAGTTGTGTGAATAGACAGCGTGACGCTGGCTCAGGGTGACTCACTGTGATGATCTCAGAAACGGGAAAGGGGACCCTCAGGATTAGGGATGTGAAGGGGAACATTTCAAGCCGACAGGGGGCCTTCTCTGCTCTCCCTCGCCTGCTCACGCTGGGAACTGAGGTGACCCACCAGCGCCGGGCTGGAGCTGGAAGCCAGGCACCTGGCCCAGCCTGGGGACTTCTGAGGGGCCCGAGAGCTGGAACTCCTCCTTTCATCAGAAGAATTATCAGCAGGTGTACGTGTGACTAGTAGCAGGGCACAGAAGAAACGACACACCACTGAGTCACTCAGCTGAGACCCCGCTCTGTCACTTGTCACCCGTGTAACTTTGGATGAGTCATTTGACTTCTCTGAGGCTTAGTTTCCACATTGTGAGATACAGACCAGAGCAGCCACTGCATGTGGAAGCTATTAAAAGAAGTGTTTCACAAATGCCAGGGACTACCGTGATTATGGTTATTATGTGTGAATATCGGCCACCTCCACTGGAAGGCGTCACAGAAGGAACACGAGACAGTGTGAGCCCCACAGGACGAACGGCACTCGCTCAGGATGCAGAGAATAACAGCCCCAAAGGGCGATGTTTCTTTGCAACTGTTGTCAGGTACCCCGACCCTCTTAGAGCAGCTGTAAGCTTTATTTCATTCCTGAGCAGGAAGCAGGAAGAGGCAGTGGCATCAGAATTTATAGGTCCTGGGACCCGAAGGGCCAAGTCCTTTGTCCAGCTCTGGTCGAGCTCAGAAAAGAGCCCAGAGTCTGCGGCCAGCCCTCCTGAGCTCCTGTTCAGAGCTACTGTTTCCTGAGCCCCCGAGATGTGCCAGGGACTGTGGTTGGTCTTTGATCAGCAACTTTCAGGACCAGCCAGGAAGTAAAGTGTATCATCTACATCGTTTCCAGGCAATGACCCAAGGCTCAGACAGGTGAGGTGACACGGGAGAGCCAGGATCGGAAGCTGTTCCCCAGACCCCAAACCCTGTCCCTGTCTACTCTACCTCTGGGGGTGCAGCGCTGAGGACCAAATCAATACCCATTAATTTGGGTATTAATGCCCCAAATTCTCCGTGGTGTTTTAAGAGCCATAAAGGGAAAAAGGAACACAGGACGAAAACATGCCAGGAAGATGGACATTGTAAGAAGGGCGATAAAAAAATCTCTCACTAATACCCATGCTTGGTAGTTCACAAATCACTGTCACCTTGATTGTCTCAAGGGCGCCGTGAGTAGGTGGTATTGGAATGATTCGTGGAGTTTTACACTGGAGGAAACTGAGGCTCCCAGAGGCCATTTTCCTCCCAAGGGCCTGAAACTCAGCGGCGGTGCCAGGACCAGGTCTGGATTCCAAGGCCCGCTGTCCTCTGGGCCTTGTTGCATGGGGTCGTCCACCGGCACCACTACCACCGCTGGGCTGGCTGAGGTCTGTGCGTCTCAGTGGCTGCACAGGAACCAGGGGAGCCCGGAGTCGCAGGGGTCGGCCCATCCCCCCACCGCCCCGACCCCCCGAACCCGCTCCTCCCCTACAGTGTGTGGAAGGGAAACGTCTCGGAAGGCCCTGCAGAGAAAGTGACTCTATTCCTTTCCTACTGCTGCCCCCAAGAAATGCCACAAACTCAGGGGCTTAAAGCAACACACATGTACTATCTCACAGGCTCCGGAGTTCAAAGGTCCAGCATGGGTCTCATTGGGCCAAAATCAAGCGGTCAGCGGGCTTCATTCCTTTGGCGGTGGCTGCGGGAGAATCTGTTTCCTGCTCATCGGGGGTGTGACAGAATTCAGATCCCCGAGGAGAGGGACCCAGGTTCCTGTTCTGTCACGGGCTGTAAACTGAAGGCCATTCCCAGAGGCCACGGTCCATGGTCCTCCTTCTGTATCCTCAAAGCCGTCCACAGGCAGTGGAGCCCTTCTCTCGTCCCATCTCTCTGACCCACTCCTCTGGCCCCTCTCCTGCTTTGGGGAGCTCGTGTCGTTAGATCAGGCCCACCTGGGTAACCCTGAATCATCTCCCATGTCAAGGTCCTTAACCTTAATCCCATCTGCCAAGACCCTTTGCTACGTAAGGTGACATATTCACAGGTAGGGTGGGATTCGGATGTGAATGTTTGGAGGGGCCATATCCTGCCTTCCACAGTGGCCTTTGCCACTGTTTCTTCCAAAGAGAGCTGCATTCCAAATGGTGCAGTGAACAGAGTTCAAATCCTGGCTCAGTCACTGAAAGCTGTGACATCCTGGAGCAGGTATACAACCTCTCTGAGCCTCATTGTCCTCATCTGTAAAACGGTGACACAATCATGCTTCCAAACATTGAACGAGGTTTAGCAACAAAAGTTTTCAAATCTCTTGCTCAGTATCGGGCTCCAATGTTCATTCCTATTTTCTTTTCCCCATGAGAGCCATCAGAAAGCTTAGGAATAAGGGTCTTTAGCTTGAGGGTCCATTATAGGGTTTCAGAGGACCACAGGTTCCCTGAAATTAGGTGTAACATGCTGCGACACCGTGTACGTGCACCTGTCTTGGGAGAAGCTTCACAGTTTTCATCACGTTCTCAAGAAGATCTGTGCCGATGGTGTGATGGTAAACGCTTCATGATTGGCTTTTGCCAGTTTCCACAGTCTCCCACCACAGACAATGCCAAACTACCAAAGTGACCTCATAGAACATGAAGCTGGGGAAGGATGTGCACAGAGGCTCCTGTGAGCCCACACAGGCTGGCTCCAGGCCACCGCCCAAAGTTTACAGAGCACTGCTTTGGGGAAAGGCCTGGCCTTGCAGCCCACCTGACCTGTTTAATCTGAGAGCTTGTGCACGAGGACTGCTGCTTTGTTTTTTCCTTGGCAGGGCTGATCTTCATCGGGGTGCTGGAGTTCTCTCAAGCTGCTGAAGGCTGGCATCTGGAGGAGGGGCAGGTGCTGAGAGCCTCGGGAGAGGCATATGGGATCGGAGCACCGAGGCCTCCGCGCGTCCGGGCCCAGAGCCCCTGACCCTCTGGAGGAAGAAGGGGGGCTGGAGTCAGCGTCAGCAGGGGGAGACACGGAAGGACACTCCAGGCGCTGACGAGGTAAAAGGGGAAACTCGCCAGCGGAACGGCCGCAGGGCTGCAGGCTGAGGCAGACAGTCCACGCCTATCGATTTGGCTTCTTGGCTCTGTGCTGGATTCGATCGCTGGTACGTCATATACCCAGCCTTGTGGCACTCATGTGGGTATACGGTCACGCTGCTTTTATTTCGCTTCTCGGTGTCATTTGCTGTCTTTGATAATAATCTTTCCATCATCCTTCCCTAACCTGATAGCCCCTCATCCTACCTCAGACCAGGTCTGGAGCTTCCCTTCGTCCCACGTGGACATGGGGTCTAGGAAAGCTCCCTGCCCAGGCTGGGTGAGCTTGGCTCAAACCCCACTTCCACCACTGACTCTCGGCTGCTCTACCTGTGAAATGGGTCTCGGCATCCCTGCTCAGCCTCCCCCGTGGCATTACCAGATGCTCACAGACTGATGGTGGATGGAAATCTCTCTACAAACTACAGATTGCCATCCAAGCAAGAGCTACTGTTGCTGGGGTTGGTGACGGTACATGTAGCCAGAGCGTGGGAAAACCGAGCAGCCACACAGTCCGGGGGATGGATAACTGAGTGTGTGCTTCGGCTTCAGGATGTGAATACAGTTCCGTGAGGACAGTGGCAAAACACTGCCTGTCGGGGCAGGGCTGTACTTGAGTCATATTTGCCAAACGCCTACTGTGCACCGTGCTCTGAATAGGTGCTGGGGGAAAAGAGGAACAAGTCTGCCATCCATCAGGGAGCTCACAGTCTAACAGGAAATGCAAAGAAGCCAATATTAAAAGAATAAAATTCTGTGGGTTGCATGATAGATACAGAGATACCAAATGATAGAACTGCTTACAAACTTCATAAAAAGAGAGAGAAAAGCAATACTACTTGTTTCAGGCAAGGGAATGGAGAGGAGTTTGTAGAAAGAAAGGAGAAACTATGGTTGATTTGTGCCTTGAAAGGTGAGTGGAGGTCTCTAGGAGTGGGTGAAGTGCGGACGGGTGTCCGGGCAGAGACTCGGGGTGTGTGAATCACGGACTGGGTTCTGCGCTTTGTACGGAGGATGGGGTGGGAGGTGTGGCCTGGCACAGAGGGGTGGAGGCAGAACCAGGAACTATGGCGGCAGGTGACGGAGTCTCCAGTGCTCTGGGCCTCGTGTATTGTGAGAAGTGCTTCACGCTGAAAAACGAAATTGGAGTTTTTCCTGATCCAGGAAAATCAAAAGTTTGGGGACCACTCGAGTGCATGCTCGCTAAGGTCTTTAGGCTCCGGTCCTGTGAAAGGCATGAGAACTGAGGCCAGAGGAACTGAGGGCCACATCTGAAGGGATAGAGGACACTGGCAGTTTCTACACAAGCCAGTCACAAGCTGCATCTCTTTTGGAACGGTTGCCGGAGTGGGCTGGGAAGCAAGCTTAGAACTGAGAGATCACAGGGTGGCTGCAATTATCCAGGAGAGACAGAAGTTTGCTTCTTTTGACAGATTGTCCCCCGACCTTACCTGTCAGCCATCCTGATCATCTTAAGTCTGCTGGTGTGAATGTGCAGGGAGGAGGCTCAGTCTGCATTCCAGCAAGTCAAAAGCCAAAGCCCCCTTTCAGAGACTATTCATGTACAAGCTCCTGACCTGAGCTCTGCTTTCAGTATAAGAGAGGCATCACGCATGGACACTGGGGCTCATTAGGGAGCACGTGTCCCCAGAGGAACGCACTTGACACTGGGCCCTGCTGACACAGTGACCTGAGCTGGGAAGCAGGGTGAGGAGAGGGACTGGGTAGGATCTTTCTGGACATAAACAGGCCACATGTTTACCTTCCAGGGGTTGAAGAGGCTTTTGGCTGGGCCCCATTGCTCCGCCCTATCTCACGGGATTGATTTGAGAGTCTGCTCTTCCAGAGATTTCTATCCTTGTTGTTCTGCCTGAAAGAGGAAGTTTGTTGACCTCATTCCCATAAAATATACTCCTTTTTTAAATCTTTAGCCAGCGTCTCTAGATAACTTCCTCCAAAAGAAATTAGGGAACACGGAGGAATAGAAGCCCTTCTGCTTCCCAGGAATTTTTCTTTTTTCTTTTTTTTTTTTGAGGGATTGTTAAATAACTTACAAATAGGAGCTTACCGGTGTACTTCTCTTTGGGCAAATCTAACATGCAAAAGTTCAGATTCTGCCTAGGAATTAATCAAGAAGTAATTATATGCTTTGGCTTGCGTTTTACAAAGAGATTCGCTATGCAATACTTTAAATAATACAATCCCATCCCCGGCCCCAGATGAAATACTTGCGATATTTCCGTAACTCCCTAAAGCCCAGCACAGCTGGATGATATATGGTTTGGCAAATCAGGCAAAGCTTTCAGCGGACTTGCTGGATTAACCTGCACATTTTATTCTCTATATGAGACGTAACAACTGTTGCTCAGCAAAGGCTGAACTTTCCTGGTCCAACACATCTACCCTCACCAGGAAGTTAGATGTTTACCAAGAGCCAACTGTGTTCATCACTGACCTGTCTGTGCCAGTTATAGCTCTCCTTTTAAGTATAGAGCTGAATTAAATGCATTACATATCACGTGGATGCCCCACTTTCAAGAAACCAAAAGTGGACATCCACTTGCATTATGGTTATGGGTCTGCACAAATTTCAAAGGGAGAACTCCAAACCACATTTTCCTACTCAAACTTTTGACCCTGCACGAGAAGAATGGCAAGTAAATGCACATTTGTACGCTTAGAGTGAAAATTAAATGTCTAAGGCATATTCATTAGTCATAAGTTCCCACTTTAATTGATTTTTTTGATTAACTAAACGACCATCATATTGGATAACAGGGTCTCTATTCTACCTTCAATTAAAAATCTGGTTTTTAGTGAGTTGTGTTATGAGTGTGTGAGAGAAAAGACCAAGGTGCATTCTATATAACCTGTCTTAAAAATCTCCAATGACTTTCCATCATACTCAGATAAAATACTATCTCTTTGCTTGCCACAGCTTACAAACTCTTATGTGAACTGCAAGACCCTGTCTTTTTTCCCCATATCTCCAACTACTCTCCTCCTCTTCAATAAACTCCAGCTCTCTGTCCTTCTTTATCCTCAAACATGTCAATCCCTTTCTCTTTCTCCTTCCTAGGGCAGTTATCTGAATTTACTCTACATATTTATTTGCGTATTGTCTGTTCTTTGCACCCTAGCCCTAGACCCTCATCAGCCCACCCCCTGACTACAGTGTTAGTCCCAAGATGGTAGCCCTTCTCTGTCTTACCAGCTGCTCCATCTCTAGGATCTCCATCTCAGAGAATCTGGGGCACAGAAGACAGTAATTATTTGTCCAATCAGTGTTGAAGAGGATATATAGCACAAGCCCTTATACATCATGAATTTGGCGTCAGTCTCAGAAAATGATTTACTTCCATCTTTACTGGGAAATAATCTTGTTAATCACACAGGATGTGGCCAGGCCAATGGACCCAGTTCAAGAATTCAAACACTTAAGAGTTGCTCTGGTTTGCTAATTCCAACTAATTCACCAAGACAGTCAACTAAAAACATAATATTTTGAATCTGGAATGTTAAAGGCCCCTGGAATGCACAGAAACATCTAGAATGCCAATGCAGTGGTGTGCAAAATATCTTGAGTCTGGAATTGATGTCTTTGTTTTTCCAGGCTTGGGACAACTTGTGAAGGAGGAACATTACTGCCTCTTTAGTCATTCTGATAATTTTTCTTCTCAGAAACTTATTTTTCCTAAAAGGAAAATAACCCAAATATTGGCCATCTACAACACGCCAAGTATTTAATGTACATTGATTTGAAGCTTCACACTATGAAGTAGATGTAACTACACCTATTTTCTAGGTGAGGAAACTAAGGTGAAGGAACTTGCTCAAACGCAGACAGCTAACAAAGGAAGAAATGGGATTAACACCCTAGTTGGTTTAACCTCCAAGGGTGTGTTCTTTCACTACACTGAACTGCTTTCCCCAAAATTAAAGAGTGGTCCCACGTCCTACATGGAGCCTGGGCAGGTGTTTAATCCCAAGAGACCTACCCCACTGCCCATTCAAAGTCAAGTCTCATCTCTCTAAAATGCCTCTGCACCGCTGAGACGTGGGAATGACATCTCAGGACTCTGGGGACGAAGGACTTTGGAATAAGGACCCGAACACAGCACGTAATTCAAGCATGATGGCTCACACCCAGCCCCGAGGTGAATTTCCATGGGAAACGATGAACTGGTACCACCCCCAGGAATCTTAAGATGATGGGCCCCCATCTCGCCTCTGAAGTGGCCACAGCAAATCTTTCAGGAGCTAGTACGCAAAAACCACTTCTTCTGTGGTTGCTTTCTTCCTGGATCTTGTTCATTCCAACGTGGGTTCTCCCAGCATAAGACATTAAGCAGTATTAGTAGCACCTACTGAGTGCCAACTTCATGCCAGCCAGCTAGCTAGGCCGTTTGCATGTTTTGTCTTATTTGATCCCGAGACACTCCTATAAGTGTACTATTATTAGCTCCATCTGTGGATGAGGAAACCAAAGCTCAGAGAGGTCGTCACTTGCCAGAGGCTCAAAGTGAGAGACAGAGCCAGGATAAGCCCTCTAAGGACAGGCAACGTCAGAGAATACATCAGTGCTCCCTTCTACACTTGCTGGGGCCTGGCTCCTGGAGGTGTGTTGGAGGGGGATCCCCCAAACCTGGGCTGGCCACAGGGTCTTGGAGTCCGTGGCTCGTGAGAGGCAGAGTATACGATGGGGGTCCCTCCCAGGAAGACACTTGGGCGAGAGTGTCCTATGGGAGGAGCTGGTTAGAGAGAAAGACATCAACTGTAATCAACAAGTTGGAGATGCCGGGACTGGCAGGGAGGGAAGAGTCCCAGCAGAGCGTGGGCGGTGGCGCCTAGACACAGCTGGGCAAGAGAGAGAACACCCACGGCCTCAGACCTAGGAGTGGACAGCAGGCCAGGGTCCTGCCTGGTGTGACCACGGGAGAGAGCCTGCCAGCCCTCCAGGTGAGCTTTGTAACAGAGGAGCCAGATGCTCCGGTTTGTGGTGCACTGTGGTCTGCCCGAGGGTCCGTGGGACCAGGGACAGTATCTGGCGGCGGGGGGATCTTGGGCTGATTGAGGGATAAGATCTGGGAAAGGGGTCACACCTTCTCTCCAGTGGCGTTAGTGATAACTCCCGTTTTAAGGGATGCCAGCAGCGCTTACCTACAGGACCATTTTGGGCCCCAAGGGACAGTGGCCTTGTCTGGAGACATTTTCAGTTGTCACAACTGGGAAGGTGCTTCTGGTATTGAGTGGGTGGAGGCCAGGGATGCTGCTAAACCACAGAGAACGCACAGGACAGAGTTATCCTCCGTGGCAAAGAGTTATCCAGCCTGAAGTGTCGACAGTGTCCAAGTTGAGAAACCCTGGATTACAGTCATCACTGAAAATCCCTCTTCATGAAACAGCGGGCTATAGATGGGAGCCATGGAGGAAACTGGCTCAAGATCTCCCCAGTGAGCAGAACTGAGCAAAAGAAAGCTGCTAAGTTTTGTCCTCGCGTCAACGGTCTTGGTGAGCAAAGCTGCCAGGCATCGTGGTGTGTACAGACACATACACACACCCCCCCCACACACACCCTAGATGCAGACACTGCACCCCTGAACCCTTCCAGCAGCCCTGTGGGACATGCACTATTACTCTCCTCTTGGATAGATAAAGATGCATGGAGGCTCAGAGAGGTTAAGCAACTTGTCCAAAGTGGCACAGCTAGCAGGTGGACCTAGACATGGCAGGCACTCAGAGGCTTTGGGTTGAAGTGGGTGCAATTGAAAGAAAACTGGAGCAAGGGCAGGTGGCAGGGTTTGAGTCCAGACTGCCGCTTACTGACTCTGTGACTGGGACATAATTCCAGTCTTCTCTGGGCATTTGTTTCTTTATCTGTAAAACGAGTTGGAGGAAATCATCTCACACAGTCTATGATTCTTTGAATCTGGATCTTAAAATTGCACCTTCTTCTCACACTGTAGATTTTCCTTTTTTTGTCTCCTCCCCCATCCATTACACTTATTCTTTCCTCACAAAAGCTGGCCCTCAATTTCAGAGATGCAAATCTCATCTACATAATCCAGGTGAGCATGCAATGCTGTGATCAATTAACAAGAGTCTGCAAGAAGGTGGTAATTTATTGTGTTTTGTTCACTAGCTATGCCAGGAAAGCTAATATATGCTCACAGACAGATGGCTGAAACCATAAGGCACGCGCATATATTTTAAGTCTGTAGATTTCAGCCAGAAATAAATGAGAGTGTGACAGCTCCAGGGCAGAGTGAGAGAGATGTCTTTTCGAGCAGAAAAGATAAACTTGCCAACAATTAAATGGGTTAGTTTCTATGATCCATTCATCGATTCAAGTATCTACTATATAGATGGCACCATATTATGGTCGTGGTGGCAAGAGATGATATATGCCCAGAAGGGTATCAAGAACGTGTTCTGATAGACATGAATAGTGAGACACTCTTACCCCTTTCTGTTTGCCAGGTCCTGTTCTATACACAAATGATCACAATAACTCTTTGAAGTAGGTGCAATTCTTCTTCTTCCCACTTTCAGTTGAAGAAACTGTCACCAAGGAGGTTAAGTGACTTGCCTTAGGTCCCTGAGCGAATGAGGGTCAAGACGGGTTTCTAACAGGGCAGCTGGCCCGGAGCCGCTGCTCTACCCGGGACACTTTCTGCCTTTGTATGGTTGGCAACATCTCTGCCTGTAAAATGTTTCAGTGTCTCTGAGTGTCTCTTTCCTCCCAAACTGATAAAACGTCAGAGTCAGAAGGTGTCTGAAAGGTGACTGAGCCCAGACATTTTTCATATCTCTGTAAACTGAACGACCTTGAAATTTTACTTGAAGCTCAGTTACGAAGTAGAGAGAAAGGAGCTGGGAAGCTCGGACCCTCCATCTCGCTCTCCTCCTCCCCCGGGTCCACGGAGCCCAGCGAAGAACCAGTACTCCTGACCTGTCCCACCTCCTTACTCCCATTTTGCAGATGGCAAAACCGAGCCCCAAGGAGCCTGTAAACTAGAGCGGAAGAGACCCTTTCCCACCTGTCAACTGAGGTAGCTGGATCAGCTTCTGGCCTTCAGCATGATTTCCTGAGCACCTACTATACCTCCTCTGTGCCAGGAGGGTCTCTAGGCCCTGAGGTGACCCGGGAGGCACTTCGTGCGGTTCTGATGCACGGGCGTGGCTTCCTTTCAAGGAAGGTTCTGTGGGTCGGCGCAGTGGCGCCCTGTCTGTGGGTCCCCAGAGGGACGTGAAGATGCTTTGCGGCAACAGAGAACCCGAAACTGGCCACGAGAGACTGAGGATGTGGTTTGGATTCTGTTCAGGGATCGCTCCTCCGGGAACCACCCTGATCCCAGGTCCAGAACAGCCTGCTTTGCACCCTCGCCCCTCAGGAGCCTCCCCGGCAGGGCTGTCGTGTTAGAGGAAGGGTGGTGCTTTGGGTTGAACTCTGTCCCCCTTAAAAGATCTGTCGGCACCCTGACCTCTAGGACCTCAGAATATTCTTTGGGAATAGGGTATTTGCAGAGATAACCAAGTTAAAATTAGATCATTGCGGTGGGCCTTAATCCAGTCTGACTGGTGTCCTTATAAAAAGGAGAAATTTGCACACAGACACACAGTGGAAGGATGTTGTCTACAAGCCAAGGAACGCCTGAGGCCTCCAGAAGCTGGGGCATGGGGTGCCGGGAGCAGATCGCCCTCTAGAGCCTCCAGAGGGAGCGCGGCTGTGCCGACACCTTGATTTCAGACTCGCGGCCTCCATAACGGTGAGACGGTACCTGTTGTTCTAAACCCGCCAGGGTATGGTACTCTGTTACAGCGGCCCTAGGAACCAAATACAGGTGGGCTCAAAGCATTACTGATGCTGGTTGGAATCATATGAAGCCTTTTGCTACGTTACGTTTTGATTGTTTTTGTCCTCATATAACAGGTGCAGTTCTTATTTTTTTGCCACTTGGAACTTTTGGAGTTCCAAGGTGTATGCACATGTTGAAGGCTTCTGATGGACTTGCTGCAGGAGTATCGCGGCTTCTGCTACAATCTCTGCCTTAAACGAGGGGAAGGCGGAGAACCAGATTGCAGAACTCGTGCTCTGGGCGTGAACTCCTGAGAGCCCTGGCGTTTGGGAGGCGCTGCCAGGAGCACTGCACGAGTGGCTTCCCGCGCCTGGCCTCCCTGGATGTGGTCTGGCCTCCTGGACGTGGTGGCCACGGGATTGTGAGACCTCCTTTCATCTCTGTCCAAACCCTCGGCTTTTCTCACCGTTCCTTCTCTCCCGAATGCCTTCTCACCAGAACCCTAGCCTGGCATTTACTTCCCTTCCCGCAACCTGGAGGCAGTTGCTTGAATCTAGGAAGTAAATCAAGTTGGAATTATAAATAGTTCTAAGCAGAGAGACCGCGTGTTTTAGTGGAAAGAGAATTCTGGGGCTCAGGGAAGCTATGAGTAGGACACTGCTCTATAACCAACTGCTGCTTGTCCTTGGGGAAAGCAAGTGGAACTTCTTGAACCTCAGACTCTTTATCTGTAACACGGAGATGCTCTTTTCAACACTGCTGGCCTCACAAAGATGGATGTTCCGCGAAGCGTTATAAATTGAATAACCCGTTGGGGGAAAGCAGGTAAAGAGTGCTTGTTTAGGAAAACTAGAATGTTTGCGGGCCTGTATTAGTTTCTCATGGCACCGGTAACAAATTACCGCAAACTCTGGCGACTTTGTAGCAACAGAAGTTTCCTGTCTCACAGTTCTGGAGACCAGGAGTCCAAAATCGGTTTCACTGAGCCAAACTCCAGGTGTGGGCAGGGCCAGGCCCCCTCTGGAGGCTCTAGGCAAGAAGCCACTTCTCTTTCCTCCAGCTCTGCTGGGTGCTGGCATTTCTTGCTTGTGGGTGCATCACTCCACTCTCTGCCTCTGTGGTCACGTTGCCTCCTCTTCTATGGGTAGCAGATGTCTCTGCTCTCTCTTATAAGGACACTTGCGAATGCATTTAGGACCCACTGGGATAATTCAGGATAGTTTTCCCACGTTAAGATCCCTAACTTAATCACATCTGCAGGCCCCCTTTTCCTTATAAGGTAACATTTACAGGTTTCAGGGGTTAGGACCTGGTATCTTCAGGTGACCATTATTCAACCTACTGTAGGGATGTTGCCAATTATAATAAGAAATGGTGTGTGTTTGTAAGACGTCCCTTGATGCTGTTGCAAAGCAACACAGGTTAAAGAGGGATACTTTATAATCCAGATATTATTAACACCAACTCAGTGAGAGGAAACTATTAGCCTCATTTTGTAGATGAGGAAACTGAGGATCAGAGAGGCAAAGGAGTCTGCCTAAGATTGCACAGCTGGCAAGTAGTGGAGTTCATCCTTCAGCTCTAAAGTTCACTCTCAGGGCTTCCCTGGTGGCACTGTGGTTAAGAATCCACCTGCCAATGCAGGAGACACGGGTTCGAGCCCTGGTCTGGGAAGATCCCACATGCCGCGGAGCAACTAAACCCGTGCACCACACCTACTGAGCCTGCGCTCTAGAGCCCGCGTGCCACAACTACTGGGCCCGCGTGCTGCAACAACTGAGCCTGCGCGCCGCAACTACTGAACCCCGCAGGCCTAGAGACCTAAACCCGTGCACCACAACCTACTGAGCCTGCGCTCTAGAGCCCGCGTCCCACAACTACTGGGCCCGCGTGCTGCAACAACTGAGCCCGCGCGCCGCAACTACTGAACCCCGCAGGCCTAGAGACCGTGCTCCGCAATAAGAGAAGCCACCGCAACGAGAAGCCTGCGCACCGTAATGAAGAGTAGCCCCTGCTCGCCGCAACTGGAGAAAGCCCACACGCGGCAATGAAGACCCAACACAGCCCCCGCAAACAAAGTTGGCTTGCTTACACCCAGTCTCCCCGCAGCCCAAACAGAGCATGGACATGGGCGATGGATGTCCTTGCTTCATACTCTCGTATGAAATGAAGCAACACACTCTGGCATCTCGTGACACCTCACCCCCTGGCATTCTGTTACCAAAGGAGCTCCAACGTGAAGTGGCTGATCTGATGTACTCTGTGGGAATCACGTCAGATTATGTGGGAAGGTACTGGCCCAGCACTGGAGGGATCTGGGGTTTTGCAGCACAGGTGAAGCGCTCAGGACTGTAAGGTCATGAAGAGGTAGAACCTGTGGCCTCACCGTCCTCCCTCCAACGCCCTGGAAATCTCGTGCCCCAGCGACGCACGTTGCTCTGCCCTCCCACTGGCCGAGACCAAACGCGTCTCATGACACCACTCCTCTCTGTTCCTTTGTCTAGCTGATGGCGCTATGGAAACCGAAGCTTTCTTCTTTTCTTCTTTACTTTTAAATCTTTTCTTTGACTTCTGGGAAACTCAGGATCACATTCTGGGCCCATTGGTTGCCCCTTCCTTTATCTTTGGTTTTCTTTTACTTGCACCTCTTATTTTTCTTTTCCATTTTGATAATTTTATTGCACTTGAGACTATTATTATAAGATACATTGAACTTATTCTGGAAGTTAGAAGGGCATATAAATTAGGGGTAGATAAAACTCCTGTTGTTGCAAAAGAAACCTTTTTATACTTTGGAAAGTCATTTTCTTAAGTTAAGCTAAGTGTTCAGCTTTTAGAGACATAAACAGGTAGGATTAATAAAGATGGCTCCTCCCCGCAAGCCAGGTCAATCAATTAATATCTAATGTTGCAATTCCAAACTGCTTTCTATATCTTTTATTTTATTTGCTCTTCCTACAATGCTGTGAGATAAAGTGGTGATTACTGTTCTACCCATTTTTCAGATGATAAAACTGAGACTCAGAAAAGTTAAGTGACGCGTCCCATGTCATTGAACCAGGACTTGTATGATGGTCCTGCCCTCTTTTCTCTGCTGCCCTGTGGATCACAGAAATGACAGGGACCCTCTGCCAGATTCTCTTTGTGTGCCAACCCCCGCTGTAGCCAAGCAGCCACCTTACCTGCTGTGGCCGTAGCTTTCAGGAGCGTGATACATGAAGACGTTTCCTTGGGCTCTCCTTGCCCAGTGTCTGGCCATGTCGATCACGGGGCAGATGATAAAGTAGTCCCTGGTGAGAGGAGAACAGAGGATGGGGTCCAGCTATGCACAGCTCTATGGACAACAGTGCCGGGTAAAGGCTTCTCCCAGGCAAGGGCCCTGGGCCAGCAGCCAGCCCCTCTGCGTAGGCCTGCAGAGCACACCCCCGCCCCTCCTCGCACCCTCCAGCTTTCCTCTCGCCCCTGCTGGCCCCCCTGCCGGCACACGGTCCAGCCTGCTTCACGGACGGCCACGATCACACACTATGTCCATACGATGCATCGCAGGGTCAAGAGACCCATGGGACGAACATCTTCCCAGGACATCAATTTTACTCAAGACTTGGGAGCAAAACATTTTATAGTAAAGTGAATATAATATACTATGAAGCTGAACATAAAATAATTGTGCGTTCTGAAGGAAGATGGAGACCTCAGGGACGTTTCAGGTGTACGACACCTTTAGACCAGTGGCTCTCAGCTGGGATGACTCCACGCTCCAGAAGACGTTTGGCAACGTCTGGGGGACACTTTTGGTTGTCACAGCTGGGAGTGGAAGGTTTTTACTGGCACCTAGTGGGGAGGGGCCAGGGATGCTGCTAAACATCCTCTAATGCACGGGACAGACCCCACAGCAAAGAATTATCCAGCCCCCGAGGTCAACAGCGAGGAGGCCGAGAGTCTTGCTTTACGTTCCCAAAGCTCCACATCCACTCCCCCTTTGGGGGTGACGTGAATAAATCTCAGAAGCACCCGCTTTCAGCAGTGGGGTCCTCCGTGTGGTCCTGCACTAGCTGCGTGCCCAGAGGCAGGCAGGCGTGGCTAGAGTCAGGCCGAATTTGGTTGGTCTGGGGCCACCAGGTTTTGAAGCCCACTCAGCACCCCTGCGTCTCCTTGATGCTCCATCTCCTCAGCTGAGAAGTGGGGCCCAAGGGCCTGACCCTGCAGAGATTCTGACAACCCCCATAAAAGTCCGTCACTGAGGAGGGCTTCCTACCCGTCTTCTGGCGACTGAGACCGGCAGCTCCAGGGTTTACAAGAAAGGCTCTCATAGAGGGTGGGGCTGGTGGGGGGGTCTGAAAGGGCCGATGAAGGCAGCCCTGTTTACCTCATGGTCCCCTGAGCAGCGGTGAGCAGGACGGGGGTGGGAGCAGACCTACAGAGAGCTCCACCCTGGCAGAGCTGTGGGCGGGCCTTGCCGAGGAGACTGGAGGCAGGGAGGCCTGTGGAGGCTGCTGCCTCAGTCTGGCCAGGAGGGAATGAGGAGCTGGCCTAAGGGAGCAATGGAGTCCACCTCCTCAGTGAAGCCTTTTTTGGTTTCCTGCCCTCCCTCCGACCCCCGCTCTTGCCCCTGTTCACAGATTGTCCTCAAAGACGGTTACAGGCACAGTTGGGGCGGGAATGAACACAGGTTTCTGAACTCTAGCCCTGAGCTCGTTCTACAACACTGGTCTAAGCCAGTCCCGACCTGGCTGTGAGCCTCTCAGGGTCCAGGATTTGGACATCTGTGAGTTCTTCAGGTCCAGTCTGGGGCTGGGCCTCCAGGAATAGGCGCTGGCTATGTTTTTTCAAAGCTGAGCTCTCTGCTAGAAGGAAAATTAGAGCCTTCCCGGTCCCCAAGATCCCAGGGGGTGGTAGAAAGTTTTATTCTGAGCTAGTGACCCTCTGATTGGAAACCACAGACTCCTGGGAGGATGACCAGGCAGGACAGTGGGCCTCAACATCCTTCAGTCCATCTCCTCTCACCAGAGTCAAGTTCAGCAGAGGCCTCTGAGCCTTGACCGTGGCTCTGTCCCCGGGGACAAAGAGCAAGGGCCAGCGTGGACCTCCCTCCCCGAGGACAGGAAAGAAGTTACAGGATGCGGAAACCACCTGACCGCGCCCTCCCGGCTTGGAGGGCGGCCTGTCAGGGAAACAGAACATGTCAAGCGGCCCGTGAGGAGCTCAAAGGTGACACGAGAGCTGGGGTCCCCGCTGCGGTCTCATCCCAGGGGGCTCTGCAGGCAGAGGACACTGGAATCCTGGCTATCTCTTGACGGTGCTGAGAGGGACATTCTGGGGACGGCAGACCACTCTTGGGTTGGGGGACCTGGGCACACTTTCCCAGGGAAGGAAGCTTGAGGCAGTGAACTTGAGCAATGAGACCCATAAGCAGTGAGGACAGAAACGGCAGCCCCCACCCCCCGGGAGGGGACGCACGGCTTCAGGAGCCCTGGGTCTTCTGTTCTGGCTGTGACATCAGGCCCAAACCTTCCCCTGTCTAGGCCTCCATTTCCTGTGGAAGGTGAACTCTGGCCACCCAGCAGAGTCACCTGGGGGAGCCTTGAAAAATACCGATGCTCACGAGGCCTGGGCTCTAGCCACCCTCGGAGCGCTCCTCGCGCTGCTCTCAAGGGCAGCAGGGGTCCAGGTCCTGGGCTGGAGGTGGGGTCCTCTCTGCTGGACTGCCCCCCGCCCACTCTCCATCCACACCAGCTGAGCGCAGCTTCTCGGTTCGGGGCATATCCAAGCAGGCACCCTCTGATGGCGCGCGAGCCCCACGGAGGGGAGGGGGGTGGTCAGCCCTCGTGTCTCCCACCGGCGGGCAGCCAGCCTGCGCTGTGGACTGAATGACTGACACAGAGGAAGCAGCAGCACAGGCCCCGGTTCTCCGGGGGATCTGAGCATCCCACGGCCGCGGGGAGGCGGAGGCAGGACGGCGCGCCCAGGCGGCTCACCTCGCGGCCGCTTCCAGCGCGCGGGAGAAGGAGGCGTAGTCATCCGCGTGGTGCTCCAGGGAGTAGTACCACGTCACCGCAGCCTGCACGCGGCTGTCCGCTGCCTCGCCGCCCAGAGAGTTCTGCAGCGCCTGGTAAAAGGCTGTTTTGCTACTGGTCCGGCCTTGACTTTCCTCAAATTGCTTTAAAAAAAAATATGGAAATTCCCCAGATTCTGAAAGGCCCGACTGAGCATAGCTCAAGCCCTTGGTCTAGAATTTTCTCTCTCGGAGGCAGTGGAAGATGGCGAGAAGTGCGTGGGAGCTGGAGGCGGACTGCCTGGTGGGAAGGAACCCCAGCTCCGCCTCTTTCCAGCTGTGTGGCCTTAAACAAGCGCCTGTACCCCTCTGTGCCTGCCTGAAGGTGGACACAGTGGAGCCCCCAAGCAGGGTGGCGGTGAGGGTTAAAAGGGTTCATACACGTGAAGCCCTGAAAATGGCGCCTGGTGCCTAATAAGTGCTCACTGAACACAAGCCTTTGTTGCAGGCTGACCACAGGTCTCACGCGTGCTCGTGCACTTGACTCTCTCAGCCAGCTTGTCACCTGGTTTTGTTAGGAGACCTAACTTCAGTCGCATTCACTGACTCAAGCATTCAACGTAGGGACACTCTCTGTACCCTTTTCTACTGATAGACACACTCTTGGTCCAGGGCCAGCGGCTTGCTAGGCCTGGGAAACAGCCCTGAACGTGCTAATCAAGCTCCCTGCTCTCAAGGGCCTTGCGTTCTAGTGGGCGGAGACGGAAAATAAGCAAAGAGTTGTGCAGTTCATCCGGGACAGGTGCTATGAAGAGGAACGGAGCAGGGTGAAGGGATGGGGCAGGGCTATTTTACATAGCACGGGCAGGGAAGGCAGGGAGCTCTCTGGGATGTGTGTCCAGATGGAGATAACTCTTTCTCCCTCCCTCCCTCCCTCCTTTCCTTCCTTCTTTCCTCCTTTTTCTTTCTTCCTCACTCTCTTTTTTCTCTCTTCTTTCTAAGATTAATTTTTAAATCGAGGTAACATTGGCTTATGACATTATATAAGTTTGATGTGTCCAACATTCCGTTCCTACTTCTGTGTACCCTACAGCACACTCCCCACCAAAGGTTTAGTTTCCGTCTGGTCACGCACACTTGAGCCAGTATATGAAACTGAAGTTACTCCCTTTTACCCATTTTGCCCTCTCCCCAACCCTCCTGCCCTGGTCACCACTACTCTGTAGCTACGTGTTTATTTTTGCTTGGTTTGGTCTGTTCACTTGTTTGCTTCCCATGTGAGTGAAATCATACGATATTTGTCTTCCTCCTCTTCCTTCCTTCCTTCCTTTCCTATCTTGTCTGCCTGGGAGAGTCTGGGGAGGCCTTGTCCCCCGCTCAGGACTCAGTTTCCTCATTTCTGAAGACAAGCGGTTGAGGGACTGTGAGTGACGCAGCTCTGGCATGGGAGACCCACACCCCTCGGCCCCTGTATGGTCCTAGGATGTGTGTTTACATATTTCTAGGCTCTTATTTCAACACTGACGTGCTTATCAGGATCTCCTGACATGTTTAAATTGTCTTTCTAAACATTTCCAAGCACACAGGAACTGTGATTAGAATTCAAGGAGTGTGTGTGATCAGTAAGTGACCCCTTCCATCGGAGACGCTCTTTCAGCCCATCCTGGGGTCCCGGGTTGGACTGCCTTCAGCCTGGCTCACCAAGAGGCTGGGCCAGTGGCTGGAATCACTGATCAGAGGCACGTCTGCTGGTGGCCACACACCAGCTTCAGGAGAGATGAGGAAAGGAGACAGGGAGAGGTGTGCAAAAAGGGCTTCATTTGAATTCTATCTGTATTCTATCTATCCATCTTCGTTATCTATCTATAATGGGTTACTTCTTGGAAAAAGATCTGAAGCAAATGTGGCAAAATATTAATATCAGTTAAATCTGAATAGTGATGTGTTTCTTATATCAGTGTTTTTTATATCAAATATTTCTGACCATGATCTATACTAAAAAAGACATCTTACACATGCAGAACACATGCACACACATCTTACACATGCACACACACTCACACTCAATGCCTGTAGTAACATTCACGAACAACATTCATACCCATTGCTGCTAACATACGTGATATATCTGATAGTTTCCATTCTATTCTACTCTAGTCTAATCTAGTCTATTCAAAAATGCCTGCCTGAAATCTATTTAATTGACTTCACAGCCTACTAATAGTTTAGGGGGAAACCTGAATTATGTTATTCTCTGTTCTTTTCTGAGTTTTTGGAATATTTTATCACAAAAATTATATTAGTCACCAATTAGTCACCAATAACTCCAATTATTGCCAAACATTTAGCATGTGTATTTCACTGAAGTGTCAAAATCACCATATGAGTTGGGCAGTTGCGTAGAATCATTGCCAAATTCCAATGAAACCTGCATATAAGGGGCTTAGCACAGCTCTGGGCACACACGGTCAGTAGCTGTGAGCGATTACTATTGGCCTCTCCCAGGCGCAGGCAGGGGCCCCTGGGGTGCTTCAAGATGCTGTGCTGAATCCCCAGGTGCTGTTATTGTCAGTTTAACGCCTAGAGTTCCAGAACTACCAAGCAGCGGAGGGGCACGCAGGGCTCTAGCGGGTGCCCAGGAAATAAGTGTTGGACAAATGAATGGAAGAGACACTGACCTTCATAGAGATGACACAGGTGAAGCTGCAAGTCCAAAGTCAAACCTCCTAGATTCAAATCCCAGAGCTGGAAAGACCTGGACTTGGATGCCAGCTTTGCTACGTATTAGCTATGTGACCTTGGGCAACTTACTGAATCCCCCTCTGCCTTTGTTTTCTCCTCTGTACGATGGGCACAATAATATTAGCCTCTTCATAAAACTGTCCTGAGGTTAAACGAGATGACACCTACACACTGTTAGCATGATGTCGGCGGCTAGGTGTCTGCAGCTCAGCTGGCCCAGCGGAGCCCATGCTTTAGAGCCAGGCCTGATCCAGGCTGGTCCCGCTGGCTGTGGGTCCAGATCCTTGGGAACTCCTCTTCCGGATCACTGCTAGAAAACGACTGACCTCACCCAAAGGACAGAGCCTCCTTCACGGGTGCTGCGGAAACTCTTTCCACAAGAGGGCACCTTTTAGGAGCAGCAGGGCACCAAGCCCTGGGCCTTGCTAGAAGTACCTCCAACAATCTGAACAATTCCATGGCTAGAATGCTAAAGGGAGGGGCCCAGGTTCTGCTTCCACAAGATTGCGATTCGTTTCCCATTCTAAGGGGATCTGAGCCCCTGAGACAAGCCGGGCCGTGGCTGCATCCACAGTCAGTATTTTGAAGGGACGGCTGGAGTGCGGATCTGAGCCCCCCGGGGGCACGTGGGGATGCGAAGGGGCCCGTTTTCAGGAAGACCCAGGTCTCTTCCTTCTTGGCGAGGACAGAAGCACAGATGCTGTTGCTGGTTTAATTAGAGAGGCAGCGCGGGAGAGATGTGGCTACCACGTGACTGCCAAGCCAGGGCCGAAGCCACAAGCTGTA
>NW_021146768.1:0-25000 GCF_002837175.3 Physeter macrocephalus
TTCTAAGGTTTTAAGTTGAGAACCAGTGTCCTGGCAGAAGGCTGGGGTCTGCTCAGAGGCTGAAGACCGTGAGTAAAGGAGGCCAAAGAGTTCAGAGGGCGGGGCTTCCCTGGTGGCGCAGTGGTTGCGCGTCCGCCTGCCGATGCGGGGGACACGGGTTCGCGCCCCGGTCCGGGAAGATCCCGCATGCCGCGGAGCACCTGGGCCCGTGAGCCACGGCTACTGAGCCTGCGCGTCCGGAGCCTGTGCTCCGCAACGGGAGAGGCCACAACGGTGAGAGGCCTGCGTACCGCAAAAAAAAAAGGAGGTCAGAGGGTGGCCAGCTCTGTCCAGGGGACAAACAGGCTGTGTATCCTGGAGAGCATGAGGGCTCCGGTTCCCAGACAGGCCTGCTTAGTAGTGAAGCAGGGACTAACCCTCACCCCACTCCCGCGGCCCCATTGCCAGACAAAATATAGGATGCCCAGTTAAATTTGAATTTCAGATGAATGACAATAATTATTTAGTATAAGTATGTCCCATATAATACTTGGGACATACTTATACTAAAAAAATTATTTGTTGTTCATCTGAAATTCTAATTGAATTGGGCATCCTGTTTTTTAATTTGCTAAATCTGTCATCCCTACCCTCCCCCACTACTGAGCTGGGAGTCAAGGGCCCCAGTCTCAGGTCCCAGCTCTGATTCTAACATGTTGGGGAGCCTTGGGAAACCCACTGCCTCTCTTGGAGTCTTGGTCATCTCCAGACTCATATATATAACACCTCTCCTGCCTCAGGGGCCAGGCTGACGGTTTCCAAGGCAGTAAGTATGAGTCACAGGTCCCTGCAAAGGCATCAAACTGTCTGTAAAGGAATACAGGGCCTTTCTCACTAAGAGATCAGCATTTCGCTCCTGGGGGTTTGATTCACATGAATGGTTTTCAAGTCTTCTTGCCCTGGGGACGCCGGTGAAATGAGACTGAAACTGAGGGCAGAATCTGGGCCTTGGTGGTCTCCAGGGTGTGGGTTTCTGTCTTTCCTCCTGTCTCCTTTCTTCCCCTTCGTTCCCCTTCTCCTCACTTCCTCTGACACCCTCACTGTACCCAGACATCTCCCCCTCCCTATCAAACAGAAGTTTCTTCATTCACTAGGGAGGAGGTAGCTGCGGTGGGCCTACTGTGTGCCAGGCTCTGGGGCTATGTGCTAAAGACATGGGGGTGACCCAGTCCCTACCCACATGGAGCTTCTAGTCTGGGGATGGGGTCTTGGGGAGGAGATGGGGGGCAAACTCAACCACCTAAATGAATATGTCATGGCAAACCTTGACGAGTGGCCTGGAGGAAAAGAAAAGTGTGCTTGGATAGCACATCAGTAACTGAGAACCTGACCTTCTTTCCCTGAGGAAGCATCCTGGGAACTGACAGCTAAAGAGTGGAGGAGGGGAGAGCCTTCCCAGCAGAGGGAACAGCACACGTAAAGGGCGCCTCTGAGGAACATCGTGGCTGGCTTGCCTGATGTGGCTGGAGGGCGGAGAGAAGAGCCGAAGGTGGCCCAGGTTGGGGGTGGACACGTTGGCAGGGCCAGACATGCTGGGTGGTGGAGATCACAAGAAGAATTTGAGTCTTTTGCCCATCCTACGACCCAGCAATTCCACTCCTAAGCATCTACCTGTATTGGTTTCCTATTGCAGCTGTCATAAATTGCCACAAACTTGGTGGCTTAAAACAAATCTATATCTTAGAGTTCTGAAGGTCAGAGGTCCAGAATGGGTCTCACTGGGCTAAAATCAAGGTGTCGGCCGGGCTGTGTTCCTTCTGGAGGCTCTAGAAAGATGATCTGTTTCCTTGTCTTTTCCGACTCCTTGGCTCATCTTCAAAGCCAGCAATGGCTTGTTGAGTCTTTCTCATGCTGTCATCTCTCTGGTTCTCTCACTAGCTTCCCTCTCCCTGTTATAAGGACGTGATTACTCTGAGCCCACCCAGATAAGACAGGATAATCTCCCATCTCAAGGTCAACTGATTAGCAACCTTAATTCCACCTGCAATCTGAATTCCCCTTTTTCATGTACTCAAACCTATTTACAGGTTCTGGGGATTAGGACGTGGACATCACTGGGGGACCATTATTCTGCCTACCACCCAACCTAAGAGAAATAAGTGCAATGTCCACCAAAATACTTGTACAAGAATGTTCATAGCAGCCTTATTCATTAGAGCCCCAAGCTGGAAAAAGCCATATATCCATCAACAGCAGAATAGACAAACAAATCATGGTATATTTATCTAATGAAATATCACACAGCAATAAAAAGAATGAACTATTGATACACATAATAACATGGATGAATCTCACAGACATAATGTTGTGCAAAAGAAGTCAGAAACAAAAGAGTATGTCCTCTATGATTCCATTTGTAGGAAGTTCAGGAATAGACAAACCTATGGCATAGAAGTCAAACAGTGTTTACTTCTGGGGGGTGGCTATTGACCATTAATGACACAAAGAGCTGGAAATATTCTGTATCTTTGTCTGGGTCTGGTCACAGGTATATACACATGTAGAAATTCATTATCTGTACACTTTACTGTATACCCAACAAAAATTGGGGTCTGTATTTTAAGAGCGATAAGAAACCAGAGCAGGGTTTTAAGCAGTGACATGATATAATCTGATGTTCATTTATAGAAGGTCACTCTACCTGTTTGGTGCAAAATCGATGAGAAGAGTGAGCAGTTAGGAGACTATGGCAGTGGCCCTGAAGAGACAAGTGTGTCCTGGACTTGGGTGGTACTGGTAGAAATGGACAGAAGTGGGTCGTTGCAAAGATATTTAGGAGGAAAAATCAACTGGACATGATTTAGGACATAGTTGGGTCGATGGATGGGTGGATGGATGGAAGAGTTGATGGATAGATAGGTGGATGGATGGATGGGTTGATGGATATGTGGATGAGTAGATGGGTGGGTAGGTGGATGGAGGAGTGAGTAGATGGGGAGGTAAGTGGGCAATGGACAGACTGGGTAGAAGAATGGGTAAGTGGGTGAATGGGTGGGTGAAGAGGCAGGTGGGAGAATGAGTTGTTGGGTGAATGGGTGGATGGATGGAGTACTCTCTACTCTTGTTAATATTGTCCAGAAAGTGCAGATGAATCACACTAGTCAGTAAGCAGGCAATCTTTCCCCTGAGACATCTGTGTTTACATCCCATAGCTCCCGAGTGCCCCAAGGAGAAAAACTAGTTACTACAATGCTCATTAGGGACGAGACACTTACAAATAGGCTGGTTTAATGAGATGCAAGGATCCCCCAGTCCTCTGGGCATTACAGTGAAAGTGCTGGTGATACCCAAGTGAATGGAGGATGAGGTGGGAATGGAAAAACCCCTTGGAAGCCATCAGTCCTCTTTCTCCTCCCTATCATCACCACCACCTAGACTACCATCACTCTCACCTCCTCCAGCATCTCCACCATTATCACTCCATCACCACACAGATTTGTCGAGACCCTGACGGCAAATTATGCTTACTCAGGTAAAAGGTATGGGTCGTAGGCTCCCCTCTGGTGGGAGGGGACAACTTGCTTCTTGTACAGGACCTCAGCACATCCCAGTGCTGGCTGATCTTTTAATCCCTGGCTGGTCCAGCCCCTACTTCCAGGCTATTCGCCCCCATGACACATACCTGTACCTCACAGCAGGAGGAACAAGAAGGCAGGAAAGAAGCTGTTCTCAGAGGGAAGGAAGATGGAAATCCTACCATGAGATAGCCAGGATGATCCCGAGCTGGGTCCAGGGGTCCCAAACCCCAATTCGTATGCGTTGTCTAGACCTCGCAACTGGCTAATTTCTCTCCCTGTGGGAGTCTGACAGCTCAGCCTCCAGAGCTTTTCTCTGGCCTCCCCAGGCAGGCTGAGTTTGTGCTATGTGGGTAAACAACATTCCCCTTGGTTGTCAGATGCAAACATTTACCTGGTGGTGGGACTGAGTGATTCCTTCCCATCCACCCCATCATGGGTACCAGGATTCTGGGTGAGAGCCAGCACTGTACAACACTCAGAGATGGGGGACCCAGCATCTGGGAGTGGGCAATGATCTCACACTGACTCCTGGGAGAGTCACATTCACTATTTCACTCAGGGGCCTCCCTGGACGTTTGCATTTGGGAACAAGCCAGGCTAAAGTCGCCATGCACAGAACTATGATTTCATCCACTATCCGATACCCTGCATCCAAGCTAAAATGTAGTCATTGGATCTCCCGTGGCCATAAGCAGATACTATATACTTCAAAACACTGCATGCTTTGAATTCCCCCAGCCTTAAGCCAGTATGCCACATTGGCTTTCCTTCCCTCGGGCTGTGAGGAAAGGCAGTCAGTCGCTGGGACCACAGGGCGATGCAGTCAGGGGGTTGGTACCCAGCTCAGGAATTCTGCAGTTGTCTTTCTGCAGGCAGCTCTAACCTGATGCAATCACTAGCCAAGCTATCCCATCCTGCAGCTGCTGGGAGCTGAGTGTCTGGGGCAGGGCACAGCTGTGCCAGCTGTCGGAGACAGATTACGCTATGAAGCTGGGCCTTGACTCACGTTCCAGTACAGGGGAAGTGAGCAAAAGTTATACACCGACTTTGGGGGTGCCAAAAATCAACTTGGTTTTGTCTTGCAAGATGTTCAGCTTGCAGAGCATGGGGCAGACGGAGGAAGAGGGCGGGGAGGAGGTGAGGGGAGCAGATCCGTCTCCAGTCTACTCTGCCTGTCACCCCCCCCCCCATTACTCTAATAACAACGCGCAGCATTTAATCAGCCCCTGTGTGGAAGCAGACGATGTCACACTCATTAATTAGTTAATCCACACAGCGCCCCTGGGAGGAGGAGCCATGTTATTATCCCCACTGGGACCTAGAGGGAAACTGAGGCCAAAGTGGGAATTTGGCACCGAGCTGAGGGAACACAGCCTGGCAGCTGGACCGGGACCAACCTGTGGCTTGTGGCCCATTCTGGAACCCTGACTCTTGTCTTCCTCCCCTGCTCCACTCTGCTCACAATGCTCGTAGCTGTCTCCAAAGACACCTGGTCAGACTCTGTCAGAATGGGGCCTGAGGGCATTCAGAGGGGAGGACAAACGTGATGTTGGAGTGGAGGGGGAGCAGCCTGGTGGCTGGAGCAGGTAAGGCCCCCAGCGAATGTGTGCTCTGAACCAGACGTCTGTCACGGTATGTTTCCTCCAAAGGGTCTGGGAACTAGGGGTGGAGGCGGTGATGGGAGTTTCACCATTGTCAAAATGCCTGCTGTCTGGCTCCTGTTCAGGCAATTCTGAGTTTTGATTGTCTGGTGGTCTTAGAACTGAAGGGAGAAACATTTCCACCAGGAGGCACAATAACGGTTCCACTGAATTGGTCACTGGGACTGCCACCTGGCCACTTGGGGATCGTCACCTCACACACACACACACACACACACACACACACACACACACACACACAGAGGAGGGATATGGGTGGAACGCAGGGTCCCTGTGGAGTACCTCCTACACCATCATGCCCAGTGGTAAAGGCAGTCAGAATTCTGCTGTGATGCTTTACAGCCAGGATCACCAACGGCTCAGGCCCTCAGGGATGGAGACCTGGGTCAGTCCACCAGGAAAATGAGATGCAGGCCGGAGGCCAAGTGAACCAAGGAATAAAGAGTTAGAGGAAGAAAGTCATAAACACCTTTTAGGAGTTTGCAACCGGTTGCAAAAATAAAGACTGCAGCCGCTACCTTGACGGTTACTGGAGTCGGTTATTTCCTTGTTGGTTACTGGAGTTGCTGAAGATTAAATAATTAATCCCTCCCCCTTTTCTTTTTAAACAGCAATGGTCACCATTGAAAAGCATTTTTCATACATTTCCTTTTCCTATCCATCCATATTTATAATAGCAGTGCTTCTCCAACTGTAATGTGCATACAGATCACTGGGGGATCTTTTCAATCTGCTGAGATGTGGGGGCCTGAGATTCTGCATTTCTCACAAGCTCCTCGATGGTGCTAATGCCACCCTTTGTGCAGCGAGAGTTCGAACGACATGTTTGTGGTAGTTAAACGCACCCTTTAATTCAGTTGTTAGATGCCCAGATGGGATCACCATAAACCTTGAGGAAAAAGAGACATGGACATCACCTTGAGGACCTTGAACTTGGATCTTGATCATGACAGCAAGTCTGGAGGTGGCCGACCGGGGAATATTGGAACACAATATTGCTTGGTGAAGATGACTTTGGATGAATGGAAGGAAGGTGTGTGCGTGGGTGTGGGTGTGTGTACTTGTGTGAATTCGTGTGCCCTGAGCAGCTAAGGGGGTAGAATGTAGCTGCTATGATTGACCATGGCCCAAGCTGGACCAACAAGCTTCTTTCTTTTGGGAATCTAGAACTTTGAACCAAGGGACATTACATTTGGCAGTTTTGATTCTGATTAATGGCAATGATCTAGACAGAAGGTCCCCACACTGCTATGTTACAGTCAGTCCTTAAAGCCTCCCTGATACTCTGCCCTTCCTGAGGCTGGGAGGGTCCAACTCTTTCTTGAATCCCCTGAGGTATCCCACCCAGTATTTTCCCTCCCCACCCCCATTTTTCTTTTTTTTAAAAAAATAAGCCAGAGTTTGCCTTCAAAATAACCATGGGTAATACAGAACTCCTTCCAGAAGTAGGTCCCACCTGCTTCAGCAGAGGGGAAGACTGCCCTGGACTCAGAGTCTCACTTTAAACCCAGAAGTCCGGGCTTCCTTGGTGGCGCAGTGGTTAAGAATCCGCCTGCCAATGCAGGGGACATGGGTTCGAGCCCTGGTCCGGGAAGATCCCACATGCCGCGGAGCAACTAAGCCCGTGCGCCACAACTACTGAGCCCACGTGCCACAACTACTGAAGCCCGCGTGCCTAGAGCCTGTGCTCCACAACAAGAGAAGCCACCGCAATGAGAAGCCCGTGTACCGCAACAGAGAGTAGCCCCCGCTCGCCGCAACTAGAGAAAGCCCGCGCCCAGCAACGAAGACCCAACACAGCCAAAAATAAATAAATAAATAAATAAATAAATAAATTTATTTAAAAAAACCCAGAAGTCCAGATAATTTTCAGGCGGATACTCCACCGCAGGCCCCCGTACACATAGCTCTTTACGTTCCCACTTACACTAAACTGCTGTGTATCACCCTGTTTTCTTGGAATGACAACAGGGCCCAGGGAACATTTTAGAGGCACTCCCCCTGCTGAAACATGCTACTCCCCTTTTTGCCTCTGAATTCTACTCCACCTTTGAGACCCAGATGGGTCATCTCAGCCTCTAGACCCAACTCCCTCCCCCACGGCTTAAGTGCCCCTCACAGAGCTCCACCAGCCCTCTCTGCTGAGCTCCTACACCACAAGCACCCTGTACTGTGATGGTCTAGTACCCCCTAGACTGAACTGAAGGGCAGGGCCTAGGTTCTGCTTGTCTTTGGGCTCACTCACTCCCCCAGCTTAGCACAAGGCACGTGGACAGTGATGCTCCCGTTCAAAGCTAGCTCTCAGGGAAGGTGTGTTAAGGGAATGAATGGATGCGTGTGAAGCAGACTAGGAAGGGCAATTTTCTTTATTTTCCAGGAATTCAAAATTGACCAAGCGCCCTTTTGGATACCAGGCACGACGCTGGGCCCTGCAGGGCTAGACGGTGAGGGGAGGACACATGATTATGATGTGCTCTGACCCCGCCTCCAAGGAGCGCTCAGCATCCCGAGGAGGTGGAACCCATCTCTCTCTTTCCTCCCCCCAAATGAACCAGTTCTCCAGTGATCCTACCTGCTTTTTTGCCTCTCCCACGCTAAACCCGGTCACGCGGGGCCTGAAGGAGGGGGACCCAGGCGGCTCCGTTCCCCGCATGCAGCGCGGCCGGTCCTGCCCCTCCCGGCCGCCCACGAAGCTGCAGCGGCGGCTGGAGTCCTGCGCCCACCGCCCCCACGCGTGGAGCCCCGCGAAAGACTCCGCTCACTCCTGCCTCGGCGCCGCTCCCCTCCCTGGCACCAGGGGGCGCTGCCGCCCCGCGGTCGTCGCCATGGTCACCGCTGGCGGCGGAGTGGGGTTTACGTAAAGGACGCAGCGTCCCCCGGGGGGCGGAGGCGGCCTTCGCGCCGGCGCCGGCGCCCTGCGGAAGCGGCGTTAGTGAATTGGGGCCTTGGGGAGCCCAGGATGGAGGTGGCGGTCGCGGTGGCGGCGGCGGGCCGAGCCCTGCGGCGGGCTGGAGGTAAGGGGGGCCGCGGGCGCGGCGGGCCGGGCCCCGGACTCGGGCGCGGTGTGAGCGGTGCGGCAGCTGGGCAGTGTCCAGGGCGCGCGGTGTGGCAGGTGTGAGATCCGTGGAGCCCCTGGCACCAGTGTGGGAATGGTGACACCCGTGGCACGGGCGTGGGCAGCGTGGGTCTGGCACAGGCAGCGTGGTTTTCCCGGCACGGGTGTCAGAAGACTCACCCCCACCTTGGTGCGGTGGTGGCTGCCCAGGTGTGAGGCGGGCGCAGCCCTCAGTGCAGGTTGGTGATGGGCACGACACTTGGACTGGTTCTGGAGTGGCGGTGGCCAGCTTGTGGGCGCATGGTGGTGCCCCTGGCAGGGGTGTGAGGAAGTGCTCTCATTAATAAGGTGTCGGATGGTTCTGGCCTTGACATGGTCTGGAGTGATGGCACCCGGGGCTTGAAGAATTCGTGTCCTCAGCATGGCAGGAGTTCCTAGCGTGACTGTGAGAAATGGCCCTGGCACAGCGTGGTGCCGGGGCAGCCTGGCCCTGCGAGGGGAGAATCCATGGCCCTCAGACCCTGGTGGATGGGAAGGGTAAATACCCATCCTCCCACTCTGGTGATGATGAGGGGCATTGCCTCCGGCACTGCGGGCCCAGCTTTAATATCTGTTGGGTACACTGGACTGAGGAAGGCAGAAAGCTGAGAGAAGGTTGGTGTCCTTTATAACGGACGTGAAAGAGAGATGCCTGGAGATGCTTCTACCCTGAGGACGCTGATGGTGACCCAGATGGAGACCTGTCCTAGCATTGTCCTGGGCTCATGAATTCATCCAGCTTTGGGGAGGAGAGGAGAGGTGGACAGTTCTCAGCCCTGTTCACTCTCCCTGAACATGTGTCCTGAGGAATGTGCAGGGCTGAGAGGTGGGCCATGTTGGTGGTGGCGGGGGGCGGGGGTGTGTTGCTCCATCCATCTGTAGTTCCCGGGCCCTGCCTTTTCCTTCGCTCCTGGGTGTCTGGGAGTTGCCTCTCTTCTATGATGCTTGGAAGCCTTTGGGTCCAGAGGATCATTTGGGTGCTGTCTGAAAGATGAGTCTGCAGCCATCAGGAGGGTGCTAGGATTGCGCCTGCCCTCACCAGTCCTTTGAGAAGCTCTGGGTGAGGGTCGCACTCAGCGTCACACGTGTTCTGCTTCACAGAGGGGCAATTTACGACCCCCAGAGAAGCCTTAGGATGTGGGGGAATTTGTTAGGTCTTTGTGGATCTCTTGGGGGTAGAAGAATAAATGAGGCTGGGCCTAGAGAAGACCTTCAGGAGTCCAGAAAGACCAAGTTGAGGGTATGGGAGACTAGGGTGGGGGTGGCAGCTCACTTGCCAAAGTGGGTGCTTGGAGATGCTACTGAGGTTCCTCAGAGCTAGAGTGTTGTCCAGTGCATACGGAGCCAGACAACTTGAATTCCAGTCTTGCCTGTCTGACCTTGAGCAGGTGACTTTACCTCTCAGAGCCACATCAGAAAGTGGTCGCAGAGGATGAAAGATGGTGGCTGTGGAAACCCTTTGTGAAAGGCTGTCCAAAGGTCAGGGACTATCATCAGGTAAAGAGACCAAGGCAGGAGGCAGAGGAAATGGAAGCATGGAACGTGATTGGGGAGGAAGGCAGCCGGAAGTTCGAGGGCCTGTCATAGGGAATTAGAGGCCCTGAGCGTAAGGGCTCCTGGTGGGGAAAGTGGGATCTGTTGACATTGTGAGTCAGCTGCCGAATAGGAACCAGGCCCCAGGGCTCCCGAGGACTGTCCGAGCGTGGCCGCAGCAACTGTAGCATCCTGCAGGAGTGGCCAGAGCAAGAGGCAGCCCTTCGCCGGGGCTGCAGACGTGCTCGTGGCCGCGCAGGGCTGGGAGGTGTCCTTGGCTGACAGATCTGGGGTACCTGGATGGGAGCGACACTTGGAAGTGTGCACTTTCTCTTGAGAATTTCCTTTGGCTCTGGGTTCAGAGGCTGGGGGTGGGGAGCGGCCGCATCAGAGTTTTGGGGGCTGTGGCCTGGAGAAAGCCCAGTGGGTCAGAGTCACCAGAGGGATGCAGGGCTGGGTGGTCCCGTGAGCAAGGTTGAGGCTGGTTGGCAGGAGGCTGGGGCCCATGGGGGACGCCCTCGGATACACGGGGCAAGGAGAAGGGGTGATGGGCACCCTCATAGGGGGTCTCTGAGGGCAGACAGGTGTAGCAGGAATTCCCCAGGACGTGGGCCCGCTTCTGCCTGAAGGGCCTTCCCAGGTGGAGAAGCTGAGGGTGGCTGCCAGTTGCTTTACTTTCTGCCACTGGGGCCTAGTTCCTGATAATGGGCTGCAGAGCCTGGATTACATACCCCACGGCTAGAAGGCTTTGCACTGGAAGGCCCGATTCCGTGAACGCAGGCCCGGTTTCTCCAGCATTCCATGTGAGTGTCTGCCTTAGCCAGCAACCCATTTCACAAGCTTGGTCCCGAGGCAGAAAGTTTTTGTCCTGTGTCCATGCTGCAGTGTCAAGCCACAAGGGGAGAAAGAGGACACGGCCCCCCAGGCACCTGCCCAGGGGTTGCCGCCAGGACACCGCCTGGCGCTGCAAGTGCCTCCTCGGCCACTTAATCCCAGGTCATCCGTGGGGTGTCCGAGGCCCGTCCCACGTGCTCCCTGGGCCCCTTTGGCTGCCTCCGCGGGAGTTTCCAGCACTTCAGCTCCTGCTTGGAAAGCTCTCCTAGTGCAAGTCCATTAAGAGGAAGCCTCAGGCCTCCCTGATGTGAATATTCAGCGTTCACATCCCCTCAGCTCACCCTCCACACCTCCGCCTGTTTGTTCTGATTTGTGGCTCAGCCTCATGGTTTGGGGATCCAGGAGCCACCCCTTTGCAGCCCCCCCTTGCCATCTGCTTGGGATGCTGGGACTCTGCACAGCAGAGCTGGGTGGCAGGTGGGGCAGATTGGCGACATCGACAGGAGGAATTGGCCTCTGTTTCCCAAAAGCAGAGCAGGGCTTTCTTCTGAGTCCTCAGGGTTTGAGGCCACAGGGAGCCCAGCCAGGTCACCACCACCCCTCATCGTGCTGCACAGCTGCTGACTTTGAGCAGATTCCAGCTGGGGCAGGGGGCTGGTAACACAGGAGTGGCCATCGAGGGCAAGTGGCTCTCTGGAGCTGAGATTGTTTTCAACTCTGGTCCTCAGTCCTATTCCTATTTCTTTGTCCATGTTTCTCCAAAAGTTGCTTAACTCAGCTCCTGGCAACCTTTCCTTCCTCAGCCACCTCATAAATCATGGTGCCCGGCGGCTCAGCTTCAGGGGTGCCAGGGAATCGGGCATCTTTGGACAGAGGCTTCCTGGGCCGCAGCTGAAGGCCCGGACCCTCGCCCGCAGTCCCTCTTGCCGGGACCAGAAAGGGATCCCCCTTAGGGTTTAATCGCCTGTTGGCCCACGTTCCATCTGAGTTCAGTTTCTCCCTGGAATAGCTTTACGTTACACTCTAGTGGACTGGGTGAGCGGCGCTGGGGAAATATCAATGAGCGTGCGGTCAGAGGACAATAAATCTTTTAGAGCCGTGGAGCCCAGGACATTGTGGGATGTGGTTACATCTCAGCGGGTAGGGCTAAAGACTGTTAATCTTGATTTTCCTTTTTCCTTTCTGATACCGACTTTGGCTGGACTGGATCTCCCTGGGTGGACGGGACACTGGGTGTGTAGGCGAGGAGGATCCAGGAAAGCCCCTTCCCTGTGGGGTACTCTCGGCTGCTGAGGGGGGTCCAGGGAGGTGATGTGGAGGGGAGTGGTTTGGTGGGCAGGAGTGCCCAAGTCCTCTGCAGGATCACGGTGGAGACGGGCGGGGGTGGGGCCGTTGTCACTGCATGGCTGCCGGGCGATTGCACGTGTGCAAAGCCGCGTGTGCCCGTAAGTAAGCGTTTCTGTGGGAAGTGAGGGCTGAGGGGGTGTGGAGCGCCTGGTGGCGGGGGAGCTTGTGGGCTCCTGTGTCTGGCTGGCCTGGTGTCAGTGGGTGTGTGCAGTGGGGTGTTGCTGGGCCCCACGAAGCAGGAGAGAACAGTGGGAGTCAGGGGGAGGTCTCCTTTCAGCTCCAGGAGGGTGAGTTTAACGTCTCCATGTGATTCTTACGAGAGCAACCTTTCTGCTTTCTCAGTATTCCTTAGAAGGACGCCCAGGCTGGGGGTGTGGCTCTCTGACGCCCATATGTACTCACACACGCCTGCTTCCACCTCCTCCCCAAGCCCACTGGGAAGTCAGCTGGGGACAGTCCGCCCGGGTGACAGAAGAGAGCACTGTAGCCCAGAGGCCTTACGACTTGGGACTCTGAAGTCAGACCCAAGTATGAATCCTGCTATCTCTTTACACCTCAGTTTCCCCATCTGTAAGATGGGGACAGTAAAACCTCCCACAGGGGTTCTTGTAAGAATCCCATGCCTGACGAGGGGAGAGATCATGATGGAGGCAAGCAGACTCGGTTTATGTTTTTGCTCCTGCAGGCAGGATCTTCTCCACAGAAAAGCAGTTACATCATGATCTGCATACATTAGCACCAGGGGAGATGTCATAGGTCATGTCCCTTTTCTCGATAGAGAAATTAGCTCCACCCTACCCTTGGCACGGATGGAATCTGGCCTATCTGTTAATAGAATCACACGCAAGATAATGTTTTGGCCCCTGGGGAGTGGTTCCACTCCGACTGAGTCGATAGTTATTTCTTGAGCACCCACTGAGGGTTGGGGTCAGTGAGGGCCATGAAGATGAAGTGGACACACTAGCACCTCTACGGTATAGATTCTGGTGTTCACAATCTATTGAGAAGATATGAGATGGACACAGGTCTACGCTGTAACGTCAAGAGGCGGGTGCCACTGGCGGTCAGAGAAGATCAGGGGAGACTTAAGTGGTGGTGACCTTTAACCTGGGCCAGCCAGGTGATTGTAGAGGAAATGGCAGCAACGGGGGATATGGCTGGGAAAGCGAGGGGCTGACCGTTTGTGGTCTGGCTTGACTATGGGCGCCGGAAACGGAAGTGATGAAAAGTTGAAATCGTGAGTTGGGGCTGGGTCTCCAAGAGCCACGACAGTGAGGCTGAAGGTTTGGCCCGTGAACGTGGGCAGTCACTAAAGTGTTCTGAGCGAGAGTCTGGCAGCCAGGGCCGGTGGGACCGGGGGGCAGGAGTGGGGAGGCCAGCTGGCGTCTCGGGCAGGTGCCGGGTTTGGAGGGCTTGAACAGGGGCAGGGGCCGCCCTCGGGAGGGCGGGGGGAGACCACCCTGACTGATTACGGAGGGGAGGTGGAGGCCCCGAGGTTTGTCACTTTGGTCAGTAGAGGCGGGGCCTGGAACAGGGCCTCTTCCCTGCCTCTGATGCGGCTCCCATACTTGACTTTCAGCTGCTTTGACCCTGGTGGGTTCCAGGCCCCGAGTGTGAGTGGGAGGCTGTTGGGGATCCCCTGAAGGAGGCTGTTCTCCTCCCTGAGGACCCACTGAGGGGGTTCCAGTATTCTTAGCACTTATTTCCGGGTGTTTGATCATTTTCTCGCCGAATTACCCCTTGAAATTTCTCCTGCCTCAGTTCAGCCCAGGAGGTTACTATTCTGGGAAGTTTCATCAAAATCCTCTGGGCATTTGAGAGTTCTCTTGAGCCTTGGGGGTGGGGGGGGGAGGGGAGAGGGGGTGGGGAGGGGGAGGGGTGGGGGGAGAGCGGGGCTTATCTTCACCTGTGTTTTGGGAGCTGCTCCTGAGAACCAGTTCCTCCACCTGGAGATGCTCCTGGCCACAGGGCCTGCAGGCCGGGGCCAGAGAGGGTGGGCTGTGCCGTGTAAGGTGAGGCAGGATGCCGCCTCTGATTCATCCCAGAGAGGCCCCTTGTCCTCGCGTCTCCTGGAGCCATTTAATTAATTTATGATTGATGTTCCTGGACTTACTTGAGGTTAATTTATTATTGATGTCTCTTCTATAGACAGTCTACCCTGCACCTCCCAGCACATGGCTGCCCCTGCTGGGCAGGCCTCACTGTGGGGTGAGCTTGGTGGGGCTGCTTCTCTGGCCCCCACCCCCACCCCAGGGACAGCGCCCTGCACTTGGCTTTTGCCAAACCCTCTCAGGATTGGGGGTCGGGAGGCCTCAGGGCATCTGTCTCCAGGAGCCTTTGCTCAGCCACAAAATAACAGTAATAATAGCAATAGTTTCCATTTTGAATAAACCAATAGTTTCCATAGTGAATTCGGGGAACTCAACCTGGCACAGCATACAGTATAGACAGGATCCCATTTACTCCTTGTAATAGGTATCCCTCTACTCCCCCCATCCCTCTACCCCTGTCTTACAGGAGGCTCAGACAGGGTGAGTTACCTGCCCAAGGACACACAGCAAGTAGGTGGGAAGCCAGAGTTTGAAACCCCTCCCTCTGCTCTGTGAGCCCTGCCTCTCCTTCAGGTCCACACAGCCCCCCTCTCCTTTGATGCCTTTCTTCCAGCCCCATTGCACTCCAGGACTGTCCTACCTGACGTGATCAGGGGACAGAGCGCTGGCGCCCCTCTGAGCGTGTGTTGTTAAATGTTCGTGGCTTGTTCCCCTTGCTAATCCATGTCCTCATTGAAGGCTAACGGTGATGGCAAATAGCGCTTACTGAGTGCACACGCCAGGCGCCATGCTAAGCACTTTACATGCGTTAGCTCATTTAATCCCCGTAACCACACGAGAGGCAGGTGGTATTAACCCATTTTATAGGTGAGGTTTAGAAATGTGCTCTAGGCACTCAGCTAATAGAGGGCAGGGCCTCCTGGACTCCAGCAGCCTTGAGATACAGGATGCTGGTCTCGTTCTTCCTGTAATTCTCATCTCTCTCCATCTCCTCTGGCCTGTATATCAGATATCTGTATATTTATCCAACGCCTCAAACCTTTCGCCTGTCTGGCCTGATGTGTAGGGCGCCCTCCTTTGCCATGGCGACCAGGAGTACCCACTCCTGGGATCCTAAGATGGGTGATTTTAGGGAGACAGCAAGGCAGGTGGAGGGTGCTGGGCCTGGATTCTGCCCCTGGCTCTGCTGGGCAACTTCAGATGAGTCACTCAGCCTTTTTGAGCCTCAGTCACCCCATTTGTATAAGAGCAACAATGATTCTCTCTCTCCTTCACGGGCTGTCCCCATGCTCAGAGGTGATGCTGGATGGGAAAGACACCATACTGATCAAGGGTTAGAATTGCTTGTGTGTGAGATTCAAAGCTTCAGGAGCTGGCGTGAAGGCCAGGAATGCTTAAGGCGGGGCATAGTCCCGGGCCGGGGCATCTGCACCCACCCTCTGAGTTGCCCGGATGGGCTAGTGAATTCCGTGGTTTGCCAGCTGGAAGGCCTTGCTCAAGGACCCTGTTGGGTCAAGAGCTGGGCAGGAGGTCCCTAGAGTGGGGGCCAGACCGCAGTCTGGTGTCCCAGTTGGCTGACCAGTGACTGGGCCCTTGGAGGCCGCCCCACCTGCGCCGGGGCCTTGGGTTGTGTGGAAGTGCGTGGGGCCCACCTGGGGTTCTGGACCTCACCACCCCCCTGGTCTCCCACGCGCCTGGGCAGCCTGACCAGGTCGCTTCAGGCAGGGTTTGGTGAGGAAGGAGGATAGCTCACCACACAGCCGCCGGGACCTCTCCTCACCCCTCAAAATATGCAGAAAGCCTGGTGAAGAGGTGAGCCCTGCGTCTGTTCCGGAAAGCGGTGAGACTGTCAGCCTCTCGATGGCAGGCTTCCCAGGGCGTTGGCTAGAAACCCTCTGCTTTCTCATCAGCTTTACTCCAAGCACGTTTCAGCGCCGAGCTGGGCGTGGGGAGCGCAGCGTGTGCTTCCAGGGCTCCCCCGGGCCCCGGAGAGGAGGGCAGAGGCCTCAGACTGTGGGTAGGGGCGAGGCCTGCCTGGCATGACTGTTGGAAATCTGTGGCCGGGCTGCAGTGAGGTGACAGCTGGTTTTACTTCCCAAGTTTCCACCCTCTGCAGGCGGGGATTACATCAGGCTCCACTTCATCCACGCTCCTGCACTGCCCTGGGACAGCTGCCCTGCTGCAGCTCAGGCCAGCTGCAGGACCTCCCGGCAGCCCTGGGCCCAGCAGCCGAGGGCACTGTCCTGGCCTTTGCAGTCTCACTGGATGCGCTACCTCCCAGTTGGCACTGCCCACCTGGCCCGCTCGGGACTGCCGGGTCTCCAAGGCGATGCTGCCCTTTCGTTCCTCCCATCACCCACCTCTGATTCATTTCTTTCTCTTTAAATTCAGTGTCACATAGGCCTGCAGACATGGACTTTAGCATAAAGCTCCATTCGAGTCCACTACTACTTGGGCAAGTCACTTAACCTCTCAGAGCCTCGGTTTCCTCCTCATCTCTAAAATGGGGGCTCTAGTGGAATATGGCACACTGGGCAGCCGTCAGGACCAAATGAGACGCTACCTCTTTGGAAGTTCCACCCAATGCCAAGAGCACTGTCAGTGTTACCTGCTGTCCACTCTTCTGTCCCCCCAGGCAGTGCTAAACTGAGAGGACCCTCCCTTTCCTGAGGCTGCGTCCTGCAGCCAGGCAACCCTTGCACCACCCCTGGCACTTCTCAGAGCTGGCAGTGTCTCACCGTCCCTCTGGCACTGACCCTGTTCCCGCCCCAGCGCTCTCTGAGGCTGGCCGTCCTTCTTTGGTTCCTCTCCTAGTTTGGTTTCCTTCCCTTTGGCGCCTCTTCCATCCGGCTGCCTTTTTTTTTTTGGTCCACCTTTTCCTCCCCTGAGGCCTTTGGGGGAAGCCAGGTCTTTCCTTAGAGACTCTGACCCCTCCTGTGCCAAGTGGCAGCCCCCCAGCCCCTCCCGCTCCCCTCGGCTGTGGGAAGATGGCCTGTGGGTGAGCTTGTGATCCTGAGCATGGCAGTCAGGACTTGGCCTCACAGCCAAGAACACTGGCAACCTTGACAAGTCCAGAGTTCCGTCTGCTCCGTTCCAGCCCTGGGAGCCTGTCGGTTGGGGCAGCGACTGGAGAAGGAGGCCAGCCTGCGGGGCCACAAAGCCCCACCTGAGGCTGGAGGTTCCTGTCACAGCAAACCCTCCCTGTCCTCCTCGCTTCCAGGGACGTGTGGAAGGAGAAGGCCAGAGTCAACCCCAGTGTCCCGGAGCCAGGAAAACCAGGCGCATCTGGAGTCTCTTTCCTCCTGGGAAGCCAAGGAATTTTTCTCAAGAGGTGGTTTCAGCCTCATACCTTTGAGAGAACTTGGTCTTCTGCCGACACCGTCCCCGGGACTGGGGCCAGATTGCGGAGCAGGGAATGGTCCTGCCACTCGTAAACTCCTGTCCACCCGTTCTCGGGGACACTTGTCAAGCAGCTACTGCATGCTTACCTCTGTGCCTGGAGCTGGGAATGAGAAAAGTTACCACCACTTCCTCAGAGAGTTCCCAGGTCAAGGACTGACATAAACAGACAAATGTAACAACAGTAACAATAGCAAAGCAGTCCTCTCTGCCAGGCACCTTCCTAAGTGCTCTATGCGAAGGACAGCAACCTCTCTTGCGCGGTAGGCGCTCACCGTGCTCTGTGCTGGGGCACTGCCCTGGGAGGGAGGCGCGTGTGTTTGACAGCTGAGGGACAGGTTGAGGATCTCAGCTTCCTTGGAGAGCTGAAGGGACCTGCCAGAGGCCGTGTACCTGCAGCTGGCCGGCTGGGCCTCGGACCCCCGTTTGTCTGGCCCCTGCTCTCGGGGTGTTCCTTCTTGCTCCCCCATCTCGCATCAGGTTCGGGGACCCCGTGAACCACAGGAAGGACAGACAGGTTCCTACAAGAGGAAGACCCCCTAGGGCCACCCTGTTGCTGAGAGGACGAGCCCGCCCACTCCTTCGCCATTGCGCATGTGTGGGCCCGTCTGTGGCTCAGACCCTGCACCTCGCCGCCCTGGCAGGCAGCACAGGAGGCTTCCTCTCACCCCCATGCCCCCTGCCAGCGGTGCTGAGCTGCTGAAGATTGTTCTCCTTGCTGCCTGCCCGCTCTCCCGTGCAGTTTAATAAACGGCTAACAGAGGGCCCCCGTGCTCTGGGGCCACCTTCTCCATTTCTTGGCCCTTTCAGAGAGCCTCACCCCCCCCCCACCCCAGGTGAACCCTATTCAGCAGGCTTCCGGCGATGGTAACTAAGCCGGGGTGCCCAGCCCACCACCTGCTCAGTACTTTATAAAAGTTTAACCTTAATGATGTAATGAACGCCCATCATAAAGCAGCTGGAGCAGTGCATCCTGGGATGTATAAATTATAGGAGCCCTCTGAAGTTGTAATTGGAAATGGCAGCAAGTGGAAGGTTGAAAGGGGCCGGCCTCGTTGGGCTGAGCACGGCTATTCTCTGCTGCCTTTCAAAAGGCCCACTGAGCTGAGTCTGGCTGCGAAGAAAGAATGTCCTCAGACCAAACTGAACTGGTTGCTCCGCCCCGGTTCCCACTTCCTGCCCCCGACTGTGTCCGCAGAGCCTGCGGGCTTAGGAGGCGGAACTCCTACCCCGGCCTGGGCCGCAGAGCGAGTGGGCCGGGAGGGAAGAACGGGAGGCCCCCGGCCCGCCGTTTCCCGGGGAGCGCTTCGGAGCGGTTGGTCTGACTCCCCACCCCCCACCGCGGTCTCCGAGGTCTCATCTGTAAAGAGCAGAGTCGGAGGCCGCCTCTCACAGTGGTTGTGGGGCTTGAACAGGAATCCGCAGGGGGTGTTGTGATTTGGGGTGAGGGGCTCTGGAGCTGGACCGTACCGCTTCTGGTTGCAGCTCCTGCTGGCAGCACTTGTGAGACCTTAACCAAGTCATTTAACCTCACAGCTGCAGAATCTCAGCTGGAAAATCAGGGGAATAACTGACCTGCGTCTGAGGAGTGTTAGGAGGATGGGGTTAAGGTCTCAGCAAAGTGCTGCTTTAGGGACTTCCCTGGCGGTCCAGTGGTTAGGACTCCGAGCTTCCACTTCAGGGGGCTCAGGTTCGATCCCTGGTCAGGGAACTAAGATCCTGCAAGCCTCGAGGTGCTGCCAAAAAAAATAAAAAATTAAAAAGTGCTGCTTTAATGGGCACACAGATCCCCACGGAGCTTGCCAATGCAAGATTCCCGTTGAGGCTGGATGGGACCCCAGATCTGCTCCTCAGGATGTGGCTCACGGAGCACACCTTGAGCGGCCAGGGCACAGTGTTCGGCCCATAGGGAGTGCTTACTAAGTGCCAGCTGTGATCGCCCTCCAGGCACAGTGCCCGTCGCCGGCACCTGCACGTGGTACCCACACGGGTTTAGTTGAGCGCTCCTGCCTGTGGCCCATGAGCCAGCAGCAGCACCTGGGAACAGGTTAGAAAAGCAGAATCTCAGGGCGCCCCTCCCTCCCTCCACGGAGTCAGCATCTCTGGAGTGGGGCCCAGGACTCTGCAGTTTAACCAGCTCCGAGGAGCTGCCTCTGCTTGCTCAGGTCGGAGGAGCACCGGTGGGCTTCATCCTCGAGAGCAGGGCTTCTCTGAGTGCAGGGAGGTTCAGGATCTCCTGGGGTTGGCCATGATGGGGCTTGCTCAACCATAGGCTCCTGGGCCCTACCTTGGACCAACTGCTTCAGAATGTCTGGTAGGGCCTGGAAACCTGCATTCACCCATCTCCTCCCTGCCGATGCAAGTTTGAGAGTCACTGGAAATCACTCACTGTCTGAGAGCTGTGGAGAAGGGCAGGACCCCCCTCCCTACCCCCCTCCCCCACGTTCTGCACAAGGCTCTGCCTCTGCTGGGGGAGAATGAACCCTAGAGAGAGCCAGGAGCCCCGGGCTCCAGCACCATCCCGTGGGGGCCTGGAGCCGCTCATCCTGGGGCCCAGCTGTGGGGCTTTTCTCACAGCGAGAAGAGGGAAACAGCCTAAGGGCCACCAGTAGGGAACCGGTTGAATAAACTCACATACTCCATGTACATGGACTGCTCCACAATAATGAGGGAAGGTAGGGCTGGAAAAATGTTAAATGGGGAGAAATGTTCACCTTCTCTAGCTCAGTGAAAAAAAATGGTAGGTACGGAATGATCCCATATTTGAACAGGGAAAAAAAAACTAGACAGATGTTAATAGTTAATAATTTTCCTAGAGGGATCATGGATGATTTCTATTTTCTTTCTTTCTCTCTTTTTTTGGTTTCTGTTTTCTGTGGAGAACATGTACTTTGTGATAAGAAGGAAAAAGTACGCATAGATAAGCATGTCTGGTCCAGGGTCCTCAGGACACAGGTGCCAGTGGCAGCCCCAGACTCCCAGGACAGGGTTTCTCTTGCTCGACCTACCTGCCGGGGTACCCTTCACCTTGGTCCCTCTCCTCCAGGCTGTGCCCAGTGTTCCCCAGTCCTTCCTGCTCTTTCTCCCACTTTTTCACTTCCTCTCTGCTTTGAGTCTTCCCTGGTGATGGCGGGGCATGTCCTCACTAAGTGGGGAGGGGAGAGCTGAGGGATGGGAGGCTCCCCGGCTTGCAAGCCTCTGGGGCAGAGTTCAGTTTTCATCAGGGCATCACCTAGGAGCCTAAGCCTGAGTTCCAGAATCTAGGCACATAGCATGTGCTTGAGAAGTAATGGTTGAATGAATCAGGCTTGGAATGCAGCCAACAAGAGGACAAGGACCCATAGCTGTGTGACCTTGGGCACATCAGCGCACCTCTCTGGGCTTAAGAGTCTTCATCGCTAAGAGTCAGGGAGTCTTGAACTCTGATTTCCCCGGGCCTTTCCAGCTCTCATCTCTGGTGAGTCACATACCTTCCCACTCCTGCTCCTTTGCCTGATTTTCTAAGCAATTTGTGTTGTCCAGGAAGACCCCACCTGTCCGTTCCAGCTGCCCAGTAAGAGTGTGTGCAAAAGCAGCTGCTCAGGGCAGGGCCCTCAAGGCAAGGGACAAAGGGAGGAGCAGGAGGAAGGGAGACCCATGGTGCTGAGAAAGCCACCAATGGTAGAGGGCTTGAGGGCATTTGAGCGTTCCTGGATCTGATAGTGGACTCCCACGAACCCTTCGTTGCCTGTGTGTCATTTTTCATCTTCTCCTGACCAAAGCTGCCTTTATCCCAGTGCCTCTTGCCTGGCTTTGCAGCTGACACCCAGTTTCCATCAGGCCCCAGCAGCCCCGAGTGTGGCCCGTTGAGCTGCTGTTTTCCAATGAGTGGCTCAGTGGAGAGAAGGGGTGGGAGAAATCCATTCAAGCCCTTTGTTTTAAAGACATTTCAGTAAACTCATGGGATTTGTGGTCACATCTTTTCAATGTTCTTTCAGAGAAATGGGTGGGTTTCTGGGTCTCTCCGACCACCAACTCCCCTGCCTGGCAGCAGCCTAGAGGCAGGTGCCTCCCTAGGCAGGGAGCTAACGGCGGTGCCCAGCACAGAGCGCTTCCAGGGCAGAGGAGAGGGAGACAGGCTCTGTGCTGGCTGGGGCCCAGCCCCTGCACAAGGTGCATTGGCCCCCGGGGGTTCTGGGAGGCTTCTGTGTGCGGGGTCGCGGGGGGAGCAGGGGGAGGCGGCGGAAGGAGTGAGCCTGGTTTCCCCCCTCTTTCTGCCTGGTGGTGAACTCCTGCTCAGCTGTGAGCACCCTGCTGGAAGCCTTCTCTGTCTGCCTTGGGCTAAGCAAAGCAGCTGACCTTGCTGTGGGGTCCCTGGCATCAGAGCCTTGTACTCACTGACCTGCGTGTGGATTTCCTCCTCATTCTGCACTGTGAGTGCCTCAAGGTTGGGGCTTGTCATCTTCGCGTCATAGCCCCAGAGGCTCCTTTTTTTTTTTTTTTTAATTAATTTATTTTTTTAATTTTTGGCTGCGTTGGGTCTTCGTTGCTGCGCACGGGCTTTCTCTAGTTGCGGCGAGCGGGGGCTACTCTTCGTTGCAGTGCGCGGGCTTCTTATTGCGGTGGATTCTCTTGTTGCGGAGCACGGGCTCTGGGCGCGCAGGCTTCAGTAATTGTAGCACGTGGGCTCAGTAGTTGTGGCTCGTGGGCTCTAGAGCGCAGGCTCAGTAATTGTGGTGCACGGGCTTAGTTGCTCCGTGGCGTGTGGGATCTTCCCGGACCAGGGCTCGAATCCGTGTCCCCTGCATTGGCAGGCAGATTCTTAACCACTGCGCCACCAGGGAAGGCCCCAGAGGCTCCTTCTTAAGATCCCGTTGAGCGCATCTGAAGCCTCGGCTGGGCGGGTCTGCTTCCCCACCCTGGTCTTGGAGCCCACCTGAGGCAGTGGGTGGGGCGGACTCAGAACATCACCCTCCCCTTACCTATGCCCAGAAGGTGGTCCTACCTGGGCAGGTGTCAGGCTGGAAGGGATTGGAGTAATGGAGTAGGTGGCGTTCAACAGTGAGGCACCGGCCCGGCAGGACCTTGCCCACCAGGCCCCCTGCACACTCAGGCAGCCGGAAGCAGTGAGGTGGCCGCTAACGCCAGCCGCCAACCGCCAACCGGTCTGGCGGGTTTGTGGGGACCTGGCCGGGTTTCTTGAGGGATGGGATGTCCTGCTGGGAGCAGGCTTTGTGCCTGTCCTTTCTGTCTTTACCCTTTCAGGCTGCTCCTCTCCTGGCCTTGCTCTCCTCTTTGCCCCGCCCTCCCTCCTCTTGGGCAGAGCCTTGACCCTGCCCTTCCTGGGGTTCAGGGCAGCCTGTAGTGGAGGTGCCCAGGCAGGAGACTAGCCAGGGCCCCAAAGGAACGAGGTGGCCCCGTGAAGGCCTAGAGGCACTGAGACCCTGGGAGCCAGGATGCCCAGTGGCTGGGGAGAAGACGGCACAGGGCCAGAGCTGGCAGTGGCCTTGGCGACCGTGCTCCCACCCCCTTCCCCACTGCTGCGTCAAGCATAAGGGACCAGAGCCCCGAAGAGGCCACAGGGCAAGGCCCAGGGCCTGAGCCCTCACTTGTAGGGCTCCTCTGAGCCCTGACTCCTCCCTGCCCCGCAGCCAGGCTCCCCTCTCAGGGAGCAGGAAAATGGGGGCGTTCTCTCGCCCTCTGCCGGGAGGGGCTGCGCACCCCGCTCCGTAGGTGTCAGCGGAACTGTCACCCGGCGGTGGGTGCGGGTGCCGGGATTTCCCTGGCTGACTCACTCACCCCGGCCTGGCTGTGCCTCAGCCCAGGCGGGAGCTGTTTGTGAAGGTGTCTGGGTAGCGAGAGCGGCTCACACAGAGGGAGTCCCGGGAACCGGGGGAGTGGGGGCCGGGGGGAGGGGGGCAGTTCCCTCCACGGAGCCCGCAGGCCTCCCTCCTGCCCCACGGCACGCCCCCCGCCCCTCCCCGCCTAACCCCACACCCTCCATCACGCATAGCGGCCCCACTGCCCAACACGGGAGGAGCCGTGAGGCATCGAGGGTCCTGAGCCCAAAGAGCGGGCCTGGCCGCTCCCTGCCTCCCTGAAAGATTCCCCCAGGGGTGATGAAACGCCTTCCCTCCAAAGAACAGAGAAGCCATTGATTCCCTTGATGCCCAGGCATTTCACAGACAGGGCGGCCCGATGGGGGTGCTGAGAGGCAGGAAGTGGGGCCGGCACAGTGACCCAGCCCAGGGGCCAAGGACCCTTGCAGGAAGGGTGAAAATTGTCGGCTCCCCTCCAGAAGAATTCACACAGGCCTGTGCGCAATTTCCGGGCCCACAGATGCCCCGGAGCACGGCTTCAGGCCCTCTGGGCTGCCAACCGCCTGTGCCGCCCTCCGGAGAGCAGGCCGCGGGACGAAGGTGTCGCAGTTACGGTGTGTGGGGGCCTGGGGAGGACCGAGCAGACAGAATGTGGAGCGCACGGCTGGAGAGCGGGCCTGTGGGGGCGGCAGCAGCAGTGCCGCGTGGCGCGAGCTGGGCTGGGCGTGGGATGGGATATACAGTTCTGGGTGATCGCCCCAGAGCTCCTGCCTTCCACTTGCCGAAGCGAGGGGGAGTCGGCCCCCTGACCTCTCCAGGCATCCCCCCCACCGCCCAGGGGGCCAGGCTGCCAGGGCTGAGGTCCCTGGGCGACATTCAGGACCCTGGCACAGTTCAGTCTAGGTGGGCAGGCTTCTCAGCCCCCTACCCAGCCTCGTGGTCTGGTGAGAGAGGCAGCGGTTTTTGTTGGCTGGGTGCCGGCGGGGAGCTCCAGTGTCTCTGATGAGCGGGCTGCCTAGCCCCCTGGCCAGCATGTCCAGCCTTGCTGGCCACACTAATCCCTCTGTGAGCAGGCTCAGGGCAGGGTGGCCCGGGAAACGAATGGGGTTCGCGGGCCCAGCCTCCAGAGCAGTGGGGCTGCAGGCACAGCCACGAGGACAGGGCTCTCCCTCCCCGGCTCTCAGCTCAGCCCCCTGCTGCGGTCGGGCATGGAGGCTGCTTCGCAGCAGCCCGAGCAGGCAGGGCACGAGGGAGGCCTGGCCCGAACTGGGATGGGCCCTCAAGACAGGGCCAGCACGCCTCAGCCCTCCAAGGGCAGCTTTCTTTAAAGGCCAGAGGACAGCCCTGCACAGGAGCCTGCGGAGGCCCTGGGAGCTGGGTTGCAGGCCAGGGGTCGTGTTCTGCTCCTGACCTGCTGCCGACCTTGGTGTGGCCTGGGGCAGGTCTCTGCATCCTTAGCCCTCACTTTCCTCCCTGAAATGAGCATGTGTGACTCAGTGGCCCAGAAGGTTCCTTCCCACCCAGATGTTCTCCTGTTGTTCACTGAGCCCCCAGCTTAGAGACTGAGGGAGGGCCCGGGGACCTTCTCCTGATGGGCCTCGGTGGCCAGGTGCCCCCGCACCGCGGAGCAGGGCAAAGGTCCTCTCTTGGACTCTCCATGTCTCCTCCCTCCTCCCTGGGGTGATGGGCTAAAGTGAGATAATGGCCACAAGCTCCCAGTACAAGA
>NW_021146769.1:0-1219 GCF_002837175.3 Physeter macrocephalus
TTACTTTTGAACATATCCCCATAACCACAGAGAGCCAGGTGCTGATGAGCTTGGATCCAGGGCGGCAGAGAACCACAAAGTCAGGGTGTCAAGCAACCATGATGGCTTATGCATGCATCGGTGGCTGTGGATCTATCGCCCTGTGGACCGGGACCAAGCTTCAGCATGCAAGTACTAGGGCAGCGCTCCCGATAGGCTTAACAGTATTTGGTAATTAAAAAGAAATACCTTAACAATCCATGCGTGGTAAATGTGATACACAGACTGTCCTCTACTTTTATGAACCCACATTTTGGTACACTACACACTGACATCCCGAAACCAACTTCCCGGTGCTGAATTAGGTCTTTCCGTACATCAGCAGGCTAATAATACCTTCCATCCATCTCCTGGGTAAGATTCTGTAGTTTCCAGCAAGTAACCTTCCTCCTCCGAAATCTCCCTGTCCCTCACCAACCTGCCCTCCAGGACTGGGAGGGGGGTTTAGACTCGTGGTCCCGCAGGAAGCCTCCTAGCCTCCTCCAGCTCTCCTTCCTGCCCAGGTCCCCTGAGAACTAATGTAGGGCTCAGAGAGGCTGGTCTGGAAGGAACACTGAACCAACCTTTTCCTTTGTGACCTGGATCAAAGCAGTTATGTCTCTCACTTCCAGATACACCGGACACGACATAGGATTTTTTAAAAACATAAAATGTATTTTCTTGTCCGATTTGGAATTACATGTTTATGCTTGAATAAAATGTATCTCATTTATCTCCTTCCCCTTTATCTTCTCTGCCCTCTCTTCTCTTACTCACAAAAGTCCTTCTTTTCTAACAAGAGCTAATGTTGAACACTATATGGCGAAGAAAATGTTAATTACATAACTAACCTAATGTGACAATGTTTCAAGAAGGAAGGTGTCGTCAGCTGATGCAAAGGCTGCTGGGAAGTAGAGAAAGCTAAGGACAGAGAATGAGCCAGGGCTTATGACACGTGGAAGCCACTGAAAACCTTGTTAAGAGCAGCTTCAGTGGCATGAAGATGGAAGCCTAGTGTATCCCCCGAAGGGTGAACGGGTGAATGAGTGAAGAAATGAGACAGCCTGTGTAGACAACTAATGATGGCTTCTTCACTTAGATATCAGTTTATTTTTTTTATGGTTTTTTTTTTTTTTTTTTTTTTTTTTTTGCGGTACGCGGGCCTCTCACTGTTGTGGCCTCTCCCGTTGCGGAGCACAGG
>NW_021146769.1:1436-25000 GCF_002837175.3 Physeter macrocephalus
ATGGCTCACGGGCCCAGCCGCTCCGCGGCACGTGGGATCCTCCCGGACCGGGGCACGAACCCGTGTCCCCTGCATCGGCAGGCGGACTCTCAACCACTGCGCCACCAGGGAAGCGCTTTTTTTGTTTTTTTAAAATTTAATTTATTGTTGGCTGCGTTGGGTCTTCGTTGCTGCGCGCGGGCTTTCTCTAGTTGTGGCGAGCGGGGGCTACTCTTCGTTGCGGTGCGCATGCGTCTCCTTGCGGTGGCTTCTCTTGTTCGGAGCACGGGCTCTAGGCATGTGGGCTTCAGTAGTTGTGGCGCACGGGCTGAGTTGCTCCGCGACATGTGGGATCTTCCCGGGCCAGGGATCGAACCGTGTCTCCTGCATTGGCAGGCGGATGCTTATCCACTGTGCCACCTGGGAAGTCCCTAGATCTCTATTTAAATGTCACTTCTTTGGAGTGATCTGAAGTAGCCCTCTGGTGACTATCACATGACCATATGCTATTTCTCTGCAAAACACTGATCGTGTGTTCTTTCTTTCTTTGCTGTTCTCTGCCACCAGGACACCGCACATGCACAGTGATCTTGTCATGTTTTATTTCTCTGTATCCCCAGAACCTAGAAGATTGCTTGGTACCTGTAGGTATTAAACATATATCGAATGAATGGATAAAATTTGGCTGTGGTGTGAGGGGTGGAGAAATAGACTGGAGAAATAGCCCAGTGCTTCTCAAACTTTAACGTACCTGGGGATCTTGTTAAAATGCAGATTCTAATTGTGTAGGTGTGGGGTGGGAGATTCTACATTTCTAACAAGCTCCCAAGTGAGGCCCGTGCTGCTGGTCCGTGAATCCCATTTTGAGTAGCAAGGCCTCTGGACCACGGTGGTACGTTGCTTAAAATGAACAGGTGGAGAAGAGGAGGTTAATGATGTGGGAGAGAGGGGTAAACTGTAGGAAGGCAGAGGGGACAGAATCCAGAGAACCAGCAGGAGGTTTGGTTTTTTCAAAGGCAAAAGGACACTTTCCTCCTTGTAACAGGAGAAGAGGAGAAGGGGTGAGAAGGGGAGGAAGTTCTTGACTGAGGGTGTCTAACTTTTCAATGAGGTCATCAGCGGAGAGGGAGAGTGGAGGTGGGCTGTGGGAGATCTGAGAAATTGTCATTTTCTTTCCAGGCAGCATCCAGTAGGCCTTTGAGTTTGGATCATAAATTTAAAGTGAAACATTGGGACTTCCCTGGTGGTCCAGTACGTAAGACTCTGCACTCCTAACGCAGGGGGCTTGGGTTCCATCCCTGGTCGGGGAACTAGATCCCGCGTGCACGCCTCAACTAAGAGTCCGCAGGCCACAACTAAGAGTCCGCACGCCACAACTAAGAAGTCCGCATGCCGCAACTAAGAGTCCGCATGCCACAACTAAGACCCGGTGCAGCCAAAATAAATAAATGAATAAATAAATATTAAACAAAAAATAAAGTGAAACTCATCAGCTCTATTGTGTCATTTTCCCAACATTAATCCACCTGGGTGCAGGTTGGAGAAGGAGCATGACAGGGTCATCCAGAGCACGTGTGACAGAGGGCAAGAGGAACCAGGGCGTTGAGGGTGTTGGTAAGGGGGCGTGATTTTAATGGTGGACCACGGGAAGTGGGGCACAGGCACGGGGACACTGCAACACTGCTACTCAGTCTTTGCTCTCATGGGGCTCTAGTGGGGAAGACAGCATACATATATGCGTATGTATTAGATGTGAATGTACATGTGTATGTAACTAGCAGAACTGTCCGTGCCTCACCCATAATTCCTTGAGGCTTACATTGTGCACACCTGGCTGACTCGCAACTGCCAGCATCTGCACCTCTGCCTGCGAGCATTGCAAGCCAGAAGTATCAGGGGGTCAGTGCTGCTGAGAGCATCATTCAGCCAGTAACTAACAGGGACTGATGTATAAGTACCCCGGGTCCCACGACCCTCCGGTGGGATAACTGAGGTGTGTGCTCCACGTTGGTTCCCTAGCAGGTTGAAGCTTGTTGCCCTTGGTGGTAACTTGCTGGGCGAGATTCTCTTTATGGGCTGCCTTCCCTTTCCTGTCTCACTGCCCTTAATAGAAAATTGGAAGGAACATGGGGCATTTGAGGGTCTGAAAGCCCACCGTGGCTGCAGCAGGGGACCAGGATCACCAAGTGACGCCTAAGAGGGCCGACCCTGCAGGGTCTTGCTTGATGTGGTAAGGAGTCTGGAATAACTATTCAGAGAACATTGAGAAGCCATTACACGGGCTAAAGGAGGACAGTGTCAAGATCAGATGTGCTTCTAACAAAAAGTGGAGAAGGACAGGAGAGCGGGACTGGGAGAGATGGAGCCCAGAGCCTTCTGCTAAGACCCCGGGCTTTGCACGGAGTTTTGCATGTGGAGGAGTCTCAACAAATGTTTGCTGAAGTGGAGGGTAACTATTAACTACCTATTTGATTGACCAAAACACCTTACTTCCTGGCCAAAATGAATAATGGTTTCTCGTAATTAATTATGCTCTTTTGTTCAGGGCTGCTTCACTTAACTTTATCAGGCCTTTCTCTTTGGGGAAGGATCAAAAAGATAACTTCCTTTTACTTTTTCTCATTCTCCACTCCTCTCCTTTTTTTGTCCCGCTCTTCTCTCTCCCACCTCGCCCTCTACACTTCGTCTCTCATCTTCCTCCAAATAATCCTATTTAATAAAGTTGATCATTTCAAACAGTCTCCATTTCTATTAACTGTGGCATTTAATTCTTGTCTGTGGCCATCTTAAGGCTCTACAGATGTAGTCAGTGGAAACAGAATTACACTTTGTGAACACGGTGATTTTAAAGTGGATCTTTAGTCAAATGCCATCAAAATGCAAAAAAGAAAAATATTCCCAAGTACATTCACTCCTTTGTTAATATCTCCATATACACACCCAGCAGGCACATATACATTTTATGGGAAAAATTTCATTCCAAAGCTGATTTATACAAAAAATTTCATGTCTGTGTGCATGTTATTTATAATCTGAAATCATGAGACATTGAGCACATTTTCAAGAGATGAAAAAGTAGAGACTCAGTATTCAGAGATAACATACCTCTGATCATCAGTGTGGTCTCACGTGTGGCCACTGTAAATATATGACCACAGAACACGCTAAGAATATAGAATGATATATACCAGTCAGCAAGTTTAGATTTATGGAGCTGCAGAAAGTAACACAAGACAGAGAGAGGCCCAGGAAGGCTAAAACCCAGGCGGTAGATTACTCTCCAAGTGTGTGTTGTAAACAGTCACAATTGTACCCTTCTCCCTCTTTACTCTTTTTATAAATATCTCTAAATCCTTGCTCATCCTGTTCTTCAACCCAGCAATTAAAGAAAAAAGACACCAGTTGTCTGAGATTTCATGTAACCTTTCATACCCAATATCTTCGTTGTCTTGAAAAAAGAAAACTTCAGTAGTCAGCGAGGGTTATGTTTTGCAATACCCCAGGGTGGAGAAGATCTGTTCACTGGGGTTTCCATTTTCACCCTGATGTCCCCTTTTGGCACATTCACCAGTCACCTCATGCCCCTCACCCTGTGTTCTAGCAGGATTTGAGACATGCAAATTGCAAACTGGTCAATAGCAACTTTGCATATTTTGAATAGAAGAGAACCCCGTAGTACCACTCAATCTGTTCACAAGGAAATCTGAGATAATGGGGAATGAGAACAAGGGCAGACCAAGCGTCCTAAGTGTTTTCTTCAACGTGTTTATTATGCTTATTAAATCTATTGTACAGTGATGAATGAATCTGAATTATTTACATGGTCAGCCTTTGAGACAATAACCTGATTTAATCAGAGGATGCAAATGTATCTTGTCTCTTTGAAATCTAAACTAGAAGAAACTTCAGGACTTGTAACTTTCCCCACAAATATGGTTACAAACCTGCAGTTGTCAGGTTAAATGACATATTGTCAGAAATCAAGAGAACGGAATGATGTATTTCTTAGGAAAGCTGATAAACGCCCCTGGGAGAACATGTCCCCTGGACAGCCAACTCTTGGGTGACAAAGTTCTCAAGTAAGAAGTCTTTAAATTCTGTTCGTCTCGAAATATCATGCACCGTCTGACACAAGGGTGTTCATCTGCTAAAATGTCAGTGGAAAGGAAAATGACATGGTAAGAATGGTTGGGTTTTCATTAGATTGTGGGCCTGGTGTCATTTCAGTGAAGGTTTGGACTGGTAAGAATTCTTCAGTTTTACTACTGAAGCTGTAAGAACCTAAGGTTGCTGTCACGTTAACAGTATTATAATCCAATTAGTTCACAATCTAGGTTTCCATTACGATTCGGAAAACAATTGGAAATTGGTAACCAAGCCTACTCTACTTTGGGTTATTATTATTTTTTTCTTGGACGCTTACAAGGAATGTTTGTGAAAGGTAAAATCTCATGTGTTTGTAAAGACAGAACAGGCACCCATGGTTCTGAAGGTGGAGTCTTTCTGAGGTAAAGTGAACAGCTTGCATCTTGAATATTTTATAAGATCTAGGTATTAGAACAATGTTTCTGACGCAGGAACACAGTGATCAAGGAACAAAAGGGAGATAGGGCCAAAGAACAGACTGTAATATTTCTTCAAAGTATTAAGTGATCCTAAGGCTGAAAACAGGAATGGCTGGTGACTGCAGATTGTTCCTTAAAAGGGCTCTAAAAGCTTAATGATTTATCGATTGGATCAACACTAACGATGAGCCTCTGACTATGCATGTGTAAATAAGGGGGCTGATTTATGAGGGTACAATCATATGTTTCAGATATATTTGGTCCAAGTCTACATATTGAAAATAAATTGAAGGATTGAGGTCATTATCTGAATATTTCAGGGGAGGAACCCCCAATGATTTGGAGGAAGGCTAGTATGTTAGGTGAAGAAGGATAAAAAAGAAAGAAAGAAAAGAAAGTAAGGAAGGAGGGAGGGAGGGAAGGAAGGAAGGAAGGAAGGAAGGGAGGGAGGGAGGAAGTGGGGAAGGAGACTCTAAAGGAGGTTAGGAAAAAAAGAGAAAAACTTTAAAAAACACTTGTGTTAAGAAATATCTCCTGCTTTTCTTACCTTAAAGGAGGAAAAGAGATCCCCAGGTGCCACCAGGGAGCAATGTTTTCCTAAAAAAAAAAAAAAAAAAGAAGATGAAGAAAGAAAAAGGAAAAATAAAAAGTTGTCTTGTTAAATCAGCTACACATGGAGTCTGTCTGTGTAAGGAAATCGGCCTTTTCATTACAAATGGGTTTAAAAAGCCCTAGAGAAGAGAGACGTGAACAGAAGCAATATTATCCACTAACAACCTAACTCCCTTTTAGGCATCAGCTGAGAGAAGATCAGCAGCATCATTGAACAGGGGGTTTGTCTTAAGATAAAGACTCATCTTTATCTCTTTCAGGATATAAAACTTGTATTTAAATCAATTCAGAGAAGCACTTTAGCTCTAAACATTAGAAAGCGGGGAGAGCCTATTTAATAAAACAGCATTATTTCATTTTCAAAGAATGATACTGGCAGTCGCTGTGAGTTTGAATTCTGTATTCTTTTCCTCAATTATAATTATAGATGGGTCTGAAAGGAAGCATGCCTATTACTCTCATATTTATTCTTTTGACAGGTGTTATGGGACTGTAATTTGATGAAATGACTCAAAACGCAGATTCCCAACCAAATATAATTCCTGTCATCAACAAGAGTGGTTTAGGAAAAGTCCTTCGGCAAACCTTTTCACAGATCTTGAACACCCCTCATATTTTAGCAGCAATCCATACTCAGGAAAATGCGGAGAGCCTGTCTTCAGGGCTTATATCCGAGGTAGCAAAAGCCAAAAGGAAGAGTGGGTGTTTAAGGTAAAGAAGGTTGTGAGTGGGACAGCTTTCTTTCTCAACCGGGTGGTACTCGGATCAGGGAAAGGGCACCCAGTAGGGTTTCCTCATTAACAGACCCCAAGTCCCGCGCGCTGCCGACAGAGGGCGCTCGGCTCAAGTCGCCCTGCAGGGGCGGTGCTTCGGCGATCCGGGGGCGGTGCTTCGGCGATCCGGGGGCGCAAGCGCACTGGTGGTCGCCGCGTCCGCCGCGTCCGAAGCTGACGTTTTCCTGTGGAGGCCGGTGAGCCGCTAGGCGCCGGCGGAGGTTGGGAGCGCGGGTGGGCGCATGGGGGTGTGAGCCACCCGTGGTGGCGGGGACTGGCTGGGGATGTGGGGTCTCGGGCGTCCTCGGCCTGGCGCGGCTTGTGGAAGACTCAGTGCCGTTGCCTTTCCCTCCTCGACCCTCTTGCCTCCGGAGAGCCGTGTGCCCCGGAGCGCGGCTCCTGGACGCGCCGCAGGCCTCGCGGGGGCGGCTCGGGCGGAGGAGGCCCAGCACGCCGGGGGGTTGGGGGCGCCACGGGGACCCCAGGGGTCTGCGGGCGCCGGGCCCGCTGGTGGAATGTTCCTGACAGGCACACGTCTCCGCCGTCGGCGTCAGTTTGCCCATTTTCAAAAGCCGTCGTGGCCCTTGCACGGGCCGAGTGCCCGCAGCACCCCGTGAGCGCGCTTACCTCGAGTCACCTTCAGCTTTTGATTTACGGTTCTGCCTAACTGATCAAATCACTCCATGGCCGAAACCCCTGAGCCCTTAGGACTAATCTTTACTTTTGTTTGTTTTTACACAGCGTACAGTTCATTCACTTCAAGTGCACAATTCAGTGTCTTTTAGTTTAGTCGCAGGACGCAGGGTGCGCTCTCTGCGTCCACGTCCACGTCCACCCGGCCACACTCTACTCGTCCTTCAGACCTCAGATTCAATGTTCCTTTCTCAAGAAACCTTCTCTGACCCTTGACTGGGTGAGGGACCCCATGAGCCAGGCTCTCAGGGACCTGAATTCCACTTTGTAGTATTTACTTATAATTGAATACTTGGTTTTTATTATCCTCTGTTACTGTGTAAGTTCTGTGGGGTCAGGGGTTGCCTTGATTGTTTCCGTAACTCCAGCAGCTAGCACCTTATTGGTGCCCAATGATTATTTCAGCACACACGTGCCTTCTGTGTACTGTACTAGGGATACAGCCATGAACAAAATAAACTTCCCTTCCCTGTACTGTACTAGGGATACAGCCATGAACAAAATAAACTTCCTGCTCTCGTGGAGCTTGCGTTCCAGTGGGGGAATGCATACAAACAAGTAAATATATATCGTGGTGAAAAATGCCGTGAAGAAAATAAAATGCGGTGAAGAAAAGAAGAAGGGACTATAGTGTGGTCAGAGAAGGTCTCTTAAATGAGACTTGGATACATGGACGTGTGAGCCACGGGGGTGCCTGGAAGAGTGGTTGGGTATGTGAGGACAAGCAAGGAGGCCAGAGGGAGGAGGAGCACGAGAGAAAAAGGGTAAACCAGGCGCTTTCAGCTCAAGTGTCCTTGGAGACAAGCCCTGGGTGTGTGTAGAAAGAGCTTGAGTTAGGAAGGGGGAAGCCCAGCTGTGGCTCTTAGCTGGTTCTTCTGTGTGACCTTGAGCCTCAGTTTTCTTCCTCTGTAAAGTGGGAGTAACAGGATTGGAGCTTAAGTAGGCCCTTTGAAGTACCCAGCCCAGTATCTGACACCTGGTAGCTGTACAATGTATCAGTTCCTGTCTTTGGCCCTCGAGTAGAGTGTGTTGTGGCCTGTGTGGGCAAGGCCATTGGCACAAAGCAGTCTAATGTCACTAGATTCAGTTGAGGTTGCTGGTTGCTGTACTCTGCAACCAGCATGTTTGCTTTTGGATGATATTTCTGGTTTGCTTTGGCTGGAATAGCTCACCAGGTTCACTTCAAACTGTAAAGGCCCAGGGTGGTTTGGGCTGACAAATGTGATGTTCAGGATCCTTTGAGACAGCAGGTGTGGTAGAAAGAGGTGAGGATTCAGAGCCAAAGGATCTGAGTTTGAGACCTGCCTCTGCCACCTGCTGGCCTTGTGACTTCAGGACAGTCCCTTTCTTCCTGGCTTCAGTTCCTCTTTGGTAAGTGGGACTCCATCAGCACACATTTATTGAGCTTCTGTTATGTACCGGGCACTGTTGACTATGGAGGGGTGACTGATATAGTCTCTGTCCTCCAGAAGCTGACAAACGGCAAGGAACACAGGTAGCCAGGTAGAGTAGCAAAGGGTGAGACGTCCAAGCACCTAACACGTGCCAGCCCCTAGGCTAGGCAGTGTACTGATGTTAGCTTGAGTGATCTTTGCAAACCCCCCAGGAGGTACATATTCTGTTGTCCAGTTTACAGAGGAGGAAGCCGAAGGCCAGAGAAGGTGAATTTAATGAGAGAAGTTGGAACCAGACTTCAGAGGGCCTTGGATAAAGAACATTCCACAGAGGTTTTGGAGAAGGGTGTGTTTTTTAGGAAGTGTCCTTGGGTGGCACTGTGAGGGCTGGACTGGAAGGAGAGAGGCGGATAAGGAGGCATTGTTACAGAGCTGGGAACCGAGATAGTGTCCGTGGGGCTGGATCTTGAGAGCCTTGACCATGTGGGAGAGAGACTGGAGGAGCGAGGATTGTTCCCCGTTTCTAGCTTAGGAGAACATGCGTTCAAGCTGGAGCCCCGGAGTTGGGGGGAGCAGAACCATTCTGTTCCTATATTGCAACTTTACCCATCCAGAAGAATAATTGCATATTTAAACAATGTCCTGTGCAGGCTTAATTTAGCTTTATCAGTGCTCAGTGAGGCATAATTTCTGGTTATTTTCTGTAGTTCCATTCTTTTCTTTCTTTTTTAATGTATGACTTTTTTTTTTCCATTTATTTTTATGTGCCCTATGTCAGGGCACAGGTTAGGGAAAGACAGTGGGATTAAGTGGGGCCGAAGGCCTGTTTCTCAGCCTCTGTAATGGTGATACCATTTGGCTCCCAGGAAATTCCCTTTGTGACTTTGTTTTCACTCTTTTCCTTTATTCTGTCACATTCTCTTTGGGTTTCCTAAGACCTTTTTTTTTTTTTTTGAGTATTTCTCTAGTTGCCCCTTTTCTTTGTGTAACTGACATTAGTCTTGGGACTTGTTTTTTCATCTGTATGCAGGGGGAAGCCATAGATGAGGTCCTTGGGTTTCTGAAAAGCATGGAACAAGGGTTTATGGAGAAGGTTGAAAACCAAGAACTGGATATAGTATAGGCAGGTGCTTTCATGAATGCTTGGACCTGGTCCTGGACGAGCCCTGGGGAGAGTTCTCAGTGGGGTCCTTAGCCCTGATCTGGGCAGCATTTGCGAGTGGCTCAGATATAGACATATAGGTAGTGTTAGAAGCAGGTAAGGGCATGGGCTTTGGAATAAAATAGGCCTAGGTTTGATTCCTTACCTGACCATGTACTAGCTGTGTGGCCTCTGGCAAATTACTTAACCTCTCAAGAGTTTCAGCTTCCTCATCTGTAAAATGGGGCTAATGAGACCTACTCCATAAGATTGTTGTGAGGATACTTGAGATAACACATGTAAAGCTGTTAACACCTCCCTGCCATATGCTAATCACTCCCTGAGTGTTAGGTAGTAAGACATGCCATCAGCTCTGCAGAGGCCAGGGGTAGGAGAGCCATGTAACACGTCAGGCCGTTCATCTCTGTGGTCCTAGGGCTGAGTCCAGAGTCACACATGGGATAGATGCTCAGAATGGCCTTGCATGGGTGACTGACACAGCTTGCTGGGCTTTCTCTCTCTCTTTGTACCCCCTTTGTACCTCGTATGTGATTGTTTCTGTGCTTTTGTTGTGCTGAATTGAGTTGGATAACAGACAGGATCAGGTATCCCAGAGATTGTGGCAGATTGTGACTCTGGACTGAACTAATAAAATACAAGATGGGGAAACAGACTTAAGAATAGTTCGTGGAAAAAAGGTTCCTTTGAGCCGAATACCAGGGCCATGTGAGGGCCAGAGCAGAGAATGCAGCCTGGGCTGCATTCCTTGGATTCCCAAGTAAAGGAGGTGGCATTGCCATGTGAGCGCCAGTGCCCACGGAGCCGGTCAGAACACAAGCAAACCATGGTTTTTCCCTCTGGACGATATTTTGAAGCGTGAGATGGATAATGAAGGGATGTGTGTGTGTCCAGAAAGAGGAGGGCGGTGAGATGGAGAAGCATTGGGGGTTACGGCACCTTCAGGATGCTTATCTTGGAAAAGATATGACTGGGGGGCTGGGATGATTGACTTTGAATAATGACAGACTGGCCTTGGTGGTAGGTTAGGGAGACTTTAGCCCCAAAGGGCAGAGCTCAGAACAGCGAGTAGAATTTTACAGGGCAGATCTTAGCTCAGAAGCGAAACGACTTTCAGCGCCCTGCCTAGAGGGAACGTTTTGAGGGAGAAAAGGTGGGTGACTCCCTGCCAATGAGAAGAGATTCTTTGACACCAAGTGGGAGAAGGTCACTTTCAGCTCTTTGGCATCCTGCTTTTGAAAGGTGGCCTACTTTGCCCTGTTTCTATTCATTAAAGTTAACACCTTTTCCTGAGAGCCTGCTACTTCGGTGGCCGCAGGATGAGTAACCAGAACTCAGTTCTGATTTGGGAAAAAGCTAAATAAGTTTCACGTGATCTGTAGTTTGATTTAAAAGTTAAAAAAAAGATGTATTTCTTCTTTTCTCTGATGTATAGAGAGCTAACTGAATCAATGCAATGCACAAACCTCTTCTGACCTCGGTCTGCACCAGAGGCTTCCTTTAGCAGGCCATTCCTATTTTGGGTAGAAGCATTAAAAGGGCATCATAACGTATTGTTTTCCCTTTTGCTGCTCTTCCAGGCGCAGAGAAGGGCCTGGGAGAGGAACCTCATATTCAGTGAGCTGCCGCCATGAACCAGGCATCTGTGTCTCTCATTTAATCCTCACATCAGCCTTGCCATGGTTTGGGGCCCACATGCTTCACTCTTCCGCTCAGTCAGTACTCAGGGACAGAGAAGTGGCCTGAAAGTTGCTGGGGAGAGGGAGGATTCAATCTGACACCCCTCTGCTTAGTGGCCACTGTGTGCCAGGCACCGTGGGAGTGACAAAGTGACAGAGGAGACGGAGCCGGGAAGAACGTAGAGTGCGTGGGGATTTGGTTACAGATGGGGTGGAGGTTGGTGGTTGATTGGGGAAAGTCTCCAACACCCCACCCCTCCATCACCATGCGTACTTACTAATGACCCTCGAGTTTGTTCTGTGGGTGCCATTGAAGGATATCAAGCAAGGGGCTCACAGATGAGATTTTTGTTTTTAGAGACTCATTCTGGCTGAGCATAGGGAGGGATTGAAGAGTCGACGTTTCAGAAGGGTGTTGGATTAATCCTGGAGAGAGCCTCTGAGAGCCTAGCGGGCCCTTGGAAAAGGAGGGGCCCCCTTTCCTTCAAGAACTCAGGGAGGTTGGAGCGCTGGAGATGGAGCCGGAGCCCACATCCCAGCTCCACCACTCCCTGGTTGTGTATCCGTGGGCATGTCAGCCCACTTTTCAGCCTCAGTTTCCACATCTGCAAAGTGGGGATTATAATGCTTTTTGTCAGAGGGTAGTTGTAAAACTGCACCATGCCTAACGCATCAGTCGGCTCTCAGGCGAGGCTGAACTTCATGATGGTGGGGAGCCGAGGATATTCTTGTCTGATGGCCTCTCCAGACTGAGTGAGGTAGGCGTCAGTGGCCTGCGGGAGTTCCTGCTGGTGAGCTGGAGGGAGGCTGAGGAGACTGGAAGAGGCCTGGAGTATTTGGGTGGGAAAGGGAGGGTGTTTCTGCCAGAGGTGATGGCCAGGAGTACCGAGGCATGGAGGACCCTGCAGACGGCAGCGGTCCTCACTTTATAATGGGCGGGAGCACAGGCTGTCTCGGCCACATTTGGACCTCCGGGGCCTGAAGGCAGGGAGAAGGCTGAGCTGTTGTTTTCTCAAGCTTGGGGATTGGTTGGATTTTGAGGTTATTCAGTCAGCAAGCATTGATGGAGGAGTCCACTGTGTGCTCAGGACTGTGCTAGGCATTGAGGCATTGAGGTGGAGGATCTGACACAGCCCTTGCCCTCGTGGGCTGGTGGGAGAGATGGACAGGCAAACACCGGGTGATTCCTGCACGTACAACAGGCTGTGGACACACAAATAAAGAAGAGAGTCTGGGGCTTCCCTGGTGGCGCAGTGGTTGCGCGTCCGCCTGCCGATGCAGGGGAACCGGGTTCGCGCCCCGGCCTGGGAGGATCCCGCATGCCGCGGAGCGGCTGGGCCCGTGAGCCATGGCCGCTGAGCCTGCGTGTCCGGAGCCTGTGCTCCGCAACGGGAGAGGCCACAGCAGAGGGAGGCCCGGATTTTGAGGTTATTCAGTCAGCAAGCATTGATGGAGGAGTCCACTGTGTGCTCAGGACTGTGCTAGGCATTGAGGCATTGAGGTGGAGGATCTGACACAGCCCTTGCCCTCGTGGGCTGGTGGGAGAGATGGACAGGCAAACACCGGGTGATTCCTGCACGTACAACAGGCTGTGGACACACAAATAAAGAAGAGAGTCTGGTTCTGTGTGGGAGTAAGAGGGATAGGAGGAGTTAACCAAAAAGAAATCATTGGAAGAGTGTTAGGAGCTCACAGAATCAAGGGAGAAGCCTCGAGAACTGTTCAGGAATCTAGACATTTCTGGAGGCCAGGCAGCAGGACCTTCAAGGACAGTTCAGAGCAGGAAGAAGCTGATCAGGACACACTTCTCAGGGGTACATAAGCTCATTTGCCGGCTCTTTGTAACCATGTTCAGGGACCTATTTCCAGAGGTGGCATATACTCAAGTGGCCTAGTTTGGGTCTGATGCTCTCCTTGTGGCCGGGAGAGATGCAGCCACTGTCGGCAGTCTCAGCAGGCCACACTCAATGGGAAGGAGTCATCCCTTAAAAAGAAAATTGGGGGTGAAGGAAGCTGTTAGGAAGAACCACAGAACTGTATTACAGGATGAATAAAAGTCCTTTTGGGGCAGGGGCTAGTGTTCCAGGCAGCACTCACCGCGGGCTCTGGAGCCGGGCTTCCCATATGGAAAGCCTGGCTTCTGCTCTCACAGCTGTGTGACCTTGGACAAATTTCCTCCCTTCTTTTTGCCTCCATTTCTTTATATGTAAAAGGAGAGCATAATGGTACCTCTTGTAGAGTTACTGAGGTTAAAATTAGTTAATTCTTGTGCATTTTTAGAGTAGTGCCTGTCACATGATAAGTATTCAGCAAGGCAGTTGTAATAATAACTGTACATGATGACGACGATGATGATGATTGTTATTATCATTAAAGGAACTATAGGTGGTTTTTGTCAATGTGCCTGGCAGGTAGAAGAGTGAGGACGGATGAATGTGGGCAGATAAGGATGCTTTAAGAATTGGCATCCGCCTAGAGAGCTTAAGACTTTATTCACTAGGTGATGGAAAGCCATCTGTGATGGGTACGTTTATGGGTCAACTTGACTGGGTCATGGGGTGCCCAGATATTTGGCCAAACATTATTCTTGGTGTGTCTGTGAAGGTGTTTTTGGATAAGATTAACATTTACATCAGGAGATTGAATAAAGTAAATTGCCCTCCCTCACGTGGGTGGACCTCATCCAAGCACTGGAAAGCCTGAATAGACTGACCTTTCCCTACCCAGAGAGAATTCTCCTGCCTGACGCAGCCTTCGTACTGGGACATTGGCTCTTCCTGGTTCTGCAGCGGCTTCTGGCCTTCTGACTCAAACTGGGATATCAGCTCTGCAGATTTTGAACTTTCCAGCCTCAATAGTCGTGTGAGCCAATCTCTTATAATCTCTTTCTTTCTCTCTCTCTCTGTATATATATCTGATTGGTTCTACCTCTCTGGAGAACCTTAATACATCTGTTATATGTCAAGCATTCTGTCACGGTGCTGAGACTATAACAGGCAAACATGACACAGGGTGTCGTGTGCCATCAGAGTTCAGTTTGCCTGGACTCAGTAGCCAGTGTTGGGTGATGCGATGCGGGGTGGTGGGCAGGGGCCAGAGCAAGAGGGGGTCTTGGAGGCCATAGAAAGCAGTATGGATTTTATACTGTAGACCAGTGCTTTTCCAAAGTTCAATACCACTTTCATGATTCTTGGCATATCCGGATTTCAACTGCATTCTTACTTGCTTGATACATTTTTCAAAATCACTTTTCTGCCTGTTCATTTTTAAACTGTTGTAAGCCATAATACCTATGAGATTATGGAATTTTTTTTTCTCATTACACATGAAAATAAATATAAAAGCATGACAATAAAAAGATGTTGTTCCATACACTGCTTAAAATATTTTCATCTTTGTCCCACATTTTGGGAAAAGTTGTCATGAGTGATAGGGATGGGGTGGACATCAGGGGTTTTAGGCAGGAATGTGACATGCTGAGATTTATGTTTTGGAAAGATTCACTCTGGCTGTTGAGTGGAGAATAGATTGTCAGACAATAGATTGCTGGGAACTCTTACAGGTGTCTGCCTGAGTTGTGATAAGAGTCTGAACCTAGGATGTGCGGTGGAAATAGAGAGGAGGGGACAGATTTGAGGGGCGTCCAGAGGTAGAATTTGATAGGACTTAGAGACCAGTGGCATGGGGATTGAGGAGAAGGCAGGTTGTCTCTGTGATGGCTTTGCTTTGGTTGCCTGGGAAGACAGAGGTGTCCTTACAGAGGCAGGGAGCCCAGGTGGGGAGGCTAAGGTCAAATCCAAAGAGGAGGATATGCGAAGCAAGGGTTCCCAGGGCTACAGGGTTTGACTACAGATTTAGCAATGATGCTGTGAGGTTCATTGTGCCTTAATAGCAAACCCATGCTTTAAATTAAATTAAAACATTTTTAGTTTAACTCGTCTGAGTGGACCCACACAGGCATTCTCTTCTAGTTATTACTGAGAATGACTAAGTATTATAATTGAGCTGAAAATAATCTCCCGCCCCTACTTGCTGGGTTGGTTTCTAAGTATTGCTTGGGTTTTTAAGTAATGTAACAAAGTTGTGTTCTTTCCAAGTGTTAATTTTAAAGACTGCAGATGGTAACCATCTGTTACACGACTAGCATTTTACAATATTTGATTAGCACTTTATATAGTTTGGGAAAGCCTGCTAGTGGAGCCTGCCCATCAGTCTTCGGTGGTATGTCCTCTGTGGTAGCCCTTGAAGGTCTCTGTCCCCATGATATGTGGCTCCCCTCTGTTTGTTGTGCTGAAGTGTGACTAGTCGAACTGGCAGGTTGATATACGTGGCAAGAGAACCTTGAAGAGCCCTGCCCTGTTTGCACTCTTCCTTAGAGCTGGAACCATCAGAGCTCATTGGTGAAGCAGAATTTGGGAGGGCTAGATCTGTCCATCAGTTAGGACTCTTTTGGTTGCAAGTGACAAAACAACAAACCCAAACCTGCGGTTTGTTGGGACCCTAGGCAAATCTGGGACTGCCTTCAGGTGCATGGTTTTGGGGCTCAGGTGACTTCTTTAGACTTGGTTTCAATCAGGGTCTCAGCTCTGCCATCTGCTGTGTGGCTTTAATCTCAGGCTTCAAGAGGAGGCAAGATGGCTTCCCTGAGGATGAAGTCCTCTCAGCATCAAGTCTAGAGGGAAAGAATGAAGCCTTTCCACTCACTCCTGCAGAGGTGTTGAGATTTGCTCTGATTGGACCAGTTTGTCACGTGCCCATCTGTGAACCAGTCCTCGTGACCATGTGGATAAAGGGCTCTGATTGGTCAGGCCTGGAGTGGAGCCCCACCCAGACCTTGTGGGCTGAGACCTGGAGGGGTGGATTCCCAGTGGCTCATCCCAGGATGTTACCAGGTGGGAGAATTGGGGGGGGCAGGCGGCCACCTGCCCACCCCAGTGTCAGAGTGAAAGGCCATAGTACCAGGAGCAATGGGCAAATTTAAACTGTGGAGACAGACATTTATTGTTGCCAGGAAGATCATATGCTGGAAACGGAATGAAGGAGCCTCTGAAACTAGGTCCTTAGTAAGTGTCCTTTCCTAATTTGAGATAGATTAGTATTTAGATTTAGTATTCTGGCTCTCTTTTTTTTTTTTGAGTGGGTGGGGATTGTCTTCTTTTTATGTTACTTTAAAACTAAGGCCCCTCACTTAATCTTGGTCTGTTAGCTTCTCCATTTGGAACACAGTGAGCTTCTCTCTCAGAGAGGGGAAATCTGTGCAGAGGAGATAACAGATTCCATTCAGTCCAGTTCAACAAACAGGGCACGAAGCACTGGGGCCCGGGCCAGGCTCAGTAGGTCTGGCAGCTGATGAATCCCCAGCAGTGTGGGAAGCGCTATTACAGCTCCAGGAACGTGGCACTGCACCCCCCCAGGGAGGGACAGTCACGAAGGGCTTCCCAAAGGAAGTGACACTGACCTGGCCCTGGAAGGATGAACACAAGTTCCTCACATGGAAGAGACTGGGAAGGGAGCTCCATGCTGAGGGGGCTGTGTGTGCAAAGGCACAAGAGGTGACCTATTTGCCGGCTGAAAGGGTCTGGGAGAAGTTTCTTGTGTCTGACTCTGGGGTGAGCCGAGAAACTGGTTCCGAAACTCATTCTGACGTCACTGTGGGGGCGACTGGGGAGTGACAGGCTTCAGGCAGGGGCACCAGGCAAGATGCTGTAGTAGAGGTCCTGGCAGGATCCTCTGGAGCATCTTGTTAAATTGCAGCTTCTGTCCAGTAGGTCTGGGGTGACACTGCGTTTCTAATTAGCTCATGGGTGATGTCGATGCTACTGGTCCAGGACCACACTTTGAGTAGCGAGGCTCAGACCTCTGCGCATTCTTCCCTCTGCTGCCTGAAGTCAGCTGGTTTCTCAGGGACTGTGACGCAGGATCTTCCTGCTCATCTCCCTTATTCCTCCTGGCATGACACCTCCTCATCTACCACCTGAAGCTGGTCTCCAGAAGGAAGACGACAGGATGAGGCTGTGCCTCTCACCTTTGGTCCTTGCAGGCCTGCTCTGAGCTGAGACTTCTGCAGAGCCGAATGCCCAGCCTGAGCTCGGGGTCTGGGTTCCCTGGGGACCTGGCTCCGCACTGTATCAAATACGTCTGCTTCCCAGAGCTCTGGAAGCCGGGGGCCAGGGCTGAGTATTGGCTTGATGCCTAGAAGTGATGCTCTGTGTTTTCCAGGGACAGAGGTCTTGCAGATGGCCCCGCTACCGGGGGCAGAGCTGGTCCAGAGGCCGCTGCAGCTCTACCGATACCTGCTGCGCTGTTGCCGGCAGCTGCCAACCAAGGGCATCCAGGAGCATTATAAGCATGCTGTCAGGCAGGTGGGAGTAGGGTCCACTGGGCTTGGGGTGGGGGGCTTCCTGTAATAGGGGGCTATCACAGGGTTGGGGGCCAGGGGCAGTGGGCAGGGATGGATTTTCCGGTGGTGGGGTTGGGGGTGGCAGTTCCGTAAGAGCCACCAGAAAGCAGTGCTGGCCAGCCCAGCTCCTCTCTCTGGTTTCTGTTCCGGAAATAGGATGCACCCAGCACAGCAGCTCTGTGCCAGGGCTTGAATAAGGCAGCTAAACAGATAATTAAAATAGAGTGTGAGACATAACATCATTCTGACAGGCATACCTGCCAATAATGCACAACCTGAATTTAATCATGAGAAAACATCAGGTAAACCCAGACTGAGCAACCATCTACCACATAACCAGCCTGTGCTCCTCAAATGTGTCAACGTCCTGAAACACAAAGGCAGACGACTGCTCTGGTTTAAAGGGGACTAAAGAGATGTGACAACTAAGTGTAAGGAGTGATCCCAGATTGGATCCTGGACCAGAAAAAGCAATGATTGTAAAGGACATTATAGGGGAAATTCATGAAGCTGGAATATGGACTGTAGATTAGATAATAGTATTATATCAGTGTTCAACTTTCTGAATTTGATTACTGTGGTTATGTAAGAGAATGCCCTTGCTTACACACCCAAAGTATTCAGGGGTTAAGGGCATGATACCTGAAACTTTAAATGCTTCCAGAAATTTTTATACAAACCCATATAGAGAATGATAAAGCAAATGTGGCAAAATAGTAACAGTTGGTGATTCTGGTAGGGAATTCTTTCGTAATATTCCTGCAGCTTTTCTGTAGATTAAAAATTATTTCCAAATAAAAAGTTAAAAGCTAAAATTTATATAAATATAGTATGGAAAATTAAAAAATAGAGGTAGCAACAGAGGGTTGTGGAAACATGGAGAAGGAGTAGTTAGCTGTCTGAGGGAGTCTGGGAGGACTTCCTGGAGGTGAGCATTTGAGGTGCTCCTAAAGGTAAGTAGGAGGACATGTGGCGTTGAGAGTGACATATCAGAGGAAGTAACCAGTTCTTTTGAAGGGCCATGAGAGCCACACCAGTGAACCTGAATCTCATGTTGCTTTTCAAAGGCGAACATCTGGTCAAAGCAAACAGCAGCCCTGCATTGCTCTGCTTTGGGCCTGGCTGGGTTTTCCAAAGCCACCCTCTCCACTGCCTCTCCCTTCCCTGCATGGCTTTCCAGCATGGGTCTGGAGAAACCCTGCTCTTCTCTGTGGTGAAGCCATGCAGAGAGCTCAGCCTGGTGAAAGCAGCTTCCTGGGAAGAGCAAACGGAGCAGAGAGATGGAAGTTTCCCTTAGGCCTCTGCTACCCGATAACCTTTGGGCCCAGCTTGATTTGGGGGTAACTTGGGGCCAGTCTTCCTTTTCACGGCCGCCCTGCTGGTAGGAGTACAGGCTGTGTAGTCAGATAGTCCAGGATTCAAATGCTGGTGCCATTGCTTAACGGCAAGTTAGAGTTTCTGAGCCTGTTTCCTCCTCATCTCGGGGTGGGCTCATCATAACTGTCTGTGGAGGGATAAGAGTGCTGCTGAGTGTACAGTGCCCACAGTGTGCCTGGCCCACAACTGCTGCTCTGAAGCTGCCAGGCCTGTGATTTTTGCCCAGTCATCTTTCCCTGTGCTTAAACCTCCAGAGTTTCCAAGTTCATTCGGATGAAGACAACCCTGAGAGGATCCAGCAGATTATTAAACGAGCCATTGAAGACGCTGACTGGATCCTGAACAAAGAGGATTATTCTGCTGCTGGTGCCATTGCTTAACGGCAAGTTAGAGTTTCTGAGCCTGTTTCCTCATCTCGGGGTGGGCTCATCATAACTGTCTGTGGAGGGATAAGAGTGCTGCTGAGTGTACAGTGCCCACAGTGTGCCTGGCCCACAACTGCTGCTCTGAAGCTGCCAGGCCTGTGATTTTTGCCCAGTCATCTTTCCCTGTGCTTAAACCTCCAGAGTTTCCAAGTTCATTCGGATGAAGACAACCCTGAGAGGATCCAGCAGATTATTAAACGAGCCATTGAAGACGCTGACTGGATCCTGAACAAAGTAAGTGCTCGGCTCCGACTTCCACCTGCGAGTGGGGGTTGAGGGCTGTAATCTCCGTGACCACCAGGGGTCGCCCCCGCCCCACAGTTGAGACCGATCAGTGCTGTGGAGGCCCCCCGCTCCCCTCACCAGCCGCTCCCCTCCTCCAGAAGCCCAAAGGTGATGGCAGATGCCCTTCTGGTTGCGTTTTCTGCAAGGGGGTGCGCATCCTTAATCCCTAAAGGCAAACTTCTGCCTCACAGTGCTGAATAAGCTGAGATGGGGCCACAGGAAGAAGGAAGAGAACAGTCTTGCTGGTAGCAATAGTGCCAAAGCTGGCAGCAGCCTTGTGATGGCTCAGAGAGGAAAGCTGGGTGAGGCAGGGTTACTGAGGAAGCATTCGAGTATCTGTTTTGGTAGAGGCAGGAAGGGAGTCAGGAATACAGACAGGCTTGCTGGCCCTTACACTTGGTATTAGAACAGCCTTGAGAGATGGAGCACACCCCACCACTCTGTCCTTCTGAATCAGCTCTCCATAGGTGGGGTCCAGGATTTGTGTTCTAAACTCAGTGATCGGACTAGTTGGTTTCTGGATGTTGTCTTCTATAACTGGAGATTTTTTTTTTTCTTCTGAACGAGACTCAGCTTGAAGGGAAGACTGGACACACCACAGTTTTCAACTCCAATGTTCCCAGTGTCTTTCTTATCCTCTCTCCCCAACCCCATCAGCTTCCTTTTCTATTGGAACCAACTAGAGACTTGACTATCTGATGCCTGCTGACCGGGTTCCACTGCCTCTAAGAAGCCCTTGCAGGAGGCGGCTGAGGCCTAGTGACCACAGTTCTCAGGACTTCCCGGGTGCTCCCTCCCGCCGCTGGCTTCCCTCACCCGCTCGTAACGATCTCTCTGTCTTACAGTATAAAAAACAAAACTGAGACTCCAGGACGTGGTGAGCGCAGCTGCCTTGGAGACACTGCTATTGAGGCCCTCGCTTCTCCTGGCACTAATCGGCAGCGGCAGCAGTTTTGGAATATCCACTAGCCTCGTTGGCTGGGAGCAGGAAATCAGGGGTAGGAGAAGCTGATATTTGCTCAGACGGATCTTCTTGCCATGTTTGTGTCTCCAGTGTCTCCTTTATGTTTGCTTTTCCAGCGGGTTATGATGTGAGATTTGGGGAGAATGTGTTTTCTCACTTTGCACTGAAAGTGATTCATTTACTCTGGGCATCATTCTTTGAGACCCAGAGCCGGTGTGCCCTCATATCGCTGCCTGTACAGAGGACAGGGCATGGGTTTAAGAACCAGACAGATCTGGATTTGAATCTCAGCTCAGCAGCTTTTCAAGGGTGTTGGCTTCAAGTCCAGTTTCCTCCTTCATTAGGATTAGATAAGATGAAATGAAAGAGCCTGACGTAGGACGTGGTATGCGGTGGGGCCAGTAAACATCCCTCTGAGGGAGCCGTCCTCTGCCGCTCCCGAGGTGCTCACACATCTCTCTAGCTCCCTGCATATCAGGTCTTAGTTCCTTGTGGGCTGGTGCCATCCCTGCCTGTCACCCCAGGGCCCCGAGCCCCGTAGTTGCACTGTGCCCGGCGGTCCGCCCTGCAGCTGCTCTTCCTGACACCGGCCCAGAGAGGCAGAAACCCTGGTCCTTGCCATCTTGGGGTTTATTGTGTCCCAGAGTGGCAAAACAAAGAACGCCAGAGCAGCTGCAGTAGACGCTGGCGCGTCCAGGCTGTGTGAACCTGTGATCTGTTTTGACCGGCCCTTGCCTACTTCACTCCATCTTAGCAGGAAAGCAGGGAGGAGCAAGCCAGCAGTCATGGGGTTATCGTGAGCCTGAAATCGGTGGAGAATGCAGACCTGGGTCACGTCCCAACTCCACACAAGTTACTCTTGGGTGACTTACCTCCTCTCCTTCAGCTTCGGTTTCCCCGTCTGTCCAGCGGAGTAATGACCGTACCTACCACACGGGGCCATGGTGAGGAGTCATGAGCCCTAATGTACACCAAGTGCTTCACCCGGAACCCGGCCTGGGGAGCCAGGGAGAAGGGAGCTCAGAGAGGTTGAGCCCCTTTTCAAGGTCACAAAACTGCTAAGCCAGGTCTGTGAATGTACCAAACACTATAGATTTAGGAGGGAAAGGAGAGCAGCCGGGAAAGAGGGAAGGAAGGGTGAGAGGGAGGGAGGGAGGGCAGCAGGGAATGTTGGGGTAACTGGCCGGAGTGGGCAGAGCAGCCAGAAGATGCAGAGAGAAGCCACACCAGGATGCGAGTGTCCCCCAAGGACTCTCAACCAGAGGATGAGCGAGCGTACATTTGTGTCCTTGCAGTCATGTGACTTAAAGTGACTGAGATATGCCCACGTGCACTCAGTTGATCAGCAGATAATGAAGTAAATACATCAATTTGTGAAAGCTCTGGTGTATGTTGTTCCCTACTGTGTGCTGTCATACTAGATGTTGAGGATTAGAGATAGGCGAACAGAACGCTGCCTGGGAGGGGTCGTCCTTCAGAGTCCTAATTCATTAATTGAAATGTCCAATCCTAGGTAAAAATAAAATTTCAGAACTGGAATTAAGGTGGTGGTATCTCCCCTCTTCCAGTTGGGATCTGCTGCAGTGGGAAACCCGCTGTCAGAGAAGGGGGCACGGGTGGGCGGCCGTTGCTAACTGGGGGGTGGGGCGGGAGTGGAGGGGCATGCCAGGCAGAGGGGCAGTTTAAGCAAAGGCTCCAAATAGTACCACTTGCTCAGGATCTCCCATGCTGTTCAGTGTGGTTGAGACACTGTGGGCGGAGGAGACAGTTCTACAATCATCTCTTTATGTAATTGTCTCCCACCTGAGGGTGAACCCCTGGAGGGCAGGGACCATGTGCTGTTCAGTGTAAAATCTTCTGGGCCAGCTGTGTGCCTGCTGCCCAGGTGGTGAGCTGTAAGCATTTGTTGAATGGGAGAATGATAATACCAGGCAAACTGATGTCTCTCTTTTGTTAGAGTGTTTATTGCTTTTTAATAATGGGGGAGGCTGGGAAGTGGTGATTATTTCTTGGCCAAGCACTGGTGTGTGTGTGTGTGTGTGTGTGTGTGTGTGTGTGTGTGTGTGTGTGTGTGTGTGTGTGTGTGTGTGTGTGTGTGTGTGTGTGTTCTTATCACTGATGCTCAAATAAAGTCTTAATATTATTATGAAAGTAGTTTTGACTTTGAGAATCCCCTGAAAGGATTTCGGGGATTCCCAGGATTCCATGGACCATACTTGAAAATCACTGTCTCTATATGTACACTGAATAAAGCAGAATACAAAGTAGAGTTTTACCTCCCTTCTTGATACCATGCCTTTGTTAATTTGGCCTAAGATTGTATTCATTTTTTAAAGAACCAGTGTCATCTGATTGGTTTGCATTCGGCAGTTAACATGAAAAAAATCTTAAAAGACACGATTCTAGGGGAAGCAAAGAACACCTTCATAGGAGAAGTAATGCTTAAGCTCGGTCTTCATAGAGAAGAGAATGTTTTTTCAGGTGAATAAGTGAGGCAAGTAGAGCATTCCAGATGGGAGGAGAAGCATGGGCAAATATGTATGGCATGAACAGGTTGGGGTGCTGGGAGAGTGAGGAATTTATTTGCAAGGTATAAGGGTGCCAGAGAACGTCATGGACACGGCAAGAGGGAGGTCAGCAGTGGGGGTAGGAAAACCCACATCAGTTTGGGAATAGGAGTAGGTGAGAGTCGTGATTAGAGAGGCCTGCTTTGGGCCAGTGGCTGAAATTAACAGGCATAGGGGCTCTTGGGCTCAGCCAACCTCAAGGTTATGAGCCCTAGTCAGTTTCAGAGTTCTAATGAAGCTCCTCTTGTGCATTCATTACTCAAAGCTGAAAGGGAACCGGTGCCTCCCCAGATGTCAGTGGAAAGGGATTCATTCTCTTCAGAGATGCTGTGTCTCCATGGTATTGACAGCAGCTGATTAACAGGAGGTAGAGATAGAGATATTCTGATGGTTTGGAGAAACCTGATCCTGAATGAAGCTATCCAAGTGCCCACTCAAGGGTACGCCCCTCCTTTGGGACCCACTGCTACCCATATAGACCCCTGTACTTCTCAGACGGGATGGTATTTATGGAATTAAAGGTCTCTCTGTTCCACAAGATAGTGAGTTCCAGTGGCAAGGATCATGACTTCAACTCATTCAGCATATGTATGTGAAGCTCCTACTATGTGCAAGGCACCATGCCAGGTGTTGGTAGGGTACCTAAATTTAAGGCCTTAACCTGGATCCCAATTACATTTTCCTATTGATTT
>NW_021146770.1:0-25000 GCF_002837175.3 Physeter macrocephalus
GGCGCTGTCCCTAAGGAACCCTCTGGATTGGTGTGAATTGCTTTTCCTATACTTTCCATTGCCCAGCTTTCAGGCGAGAGGTGACTAAACTGGGCAATATGAAAAGGAGAGTCCCGTCTCTTGGTTCCCTTGTCCTGCATCTCTGCCCTGCACCGGTTTACTGTTTTGCATTGTTTGATGCGTTGGCCTCTCTCTATCCAGTTTAGCCCCTTCCTAGGGTATCAGTGCATTAATACACTGGCCCCACAGAAAGGCAAAACTTCTTCCAGACACACAATTTTCTCCTCTGATCAACAACCCAGGGACGAGCAGGGCAAGTACTATTATCCCTCTTTTATGGATGAGGCTTGGGAAGTACTTTTTTCCAGTTCCAAAGCTGGTTAGTGGAGGTCACTCGCCAGCCCATGTGTCCTAGGTCCGAAATCACCACGTGCTCTCTGATCCTAGATTCTTGTTTCTGTCTCTCACAGTATCTGGGAAAGCTTGAGCTCCATAAAAATCTGTCAGATCATGACTTCAAGAATCTCTGTTTTCCTATTATATTTAGCATGATTCATTGGGGAAGATGGACTAGAGGTCCCCAAATTCAAGCTTCTGAAGCCAAGCTCCCTCGTATTGGTTTTGTTTTGTTTTGTTTTCGGCTGCGCTGCGTGGCATGTTGGATCTTCGTTCCCTGACCAGGAATCAAACCCATGCCCCCTGCAGTGGAAGCACAGGGTCCTAACCACTGGACCACCAGGGGATTAAGCCAAGTCTCCTTGCACCCTCAAGGGGCATAGCGTCTAGAGAGGGAGAGAGGGCAGTAAGAGGTTAAGTGCAAGGAGATGTTTCAGGCCTCCCCCGAGGGGGTTAACTGCCTTCCCTGTGCCTCATTTTGATTCCTCCTTTAACTTCTGGACAACCTGCCACCCACTCCGTTCCCACTGACTGTCTTCATTAAACCCTTGCTCCTGCCCTACCCCAAACCCACGTGGCTGGTCTCTGCCTGGGGGCCACCGGCTCAGATCTGTGCTTCCCACCAGGCCAGAGCCGCTCTGTAATAGAAATATGCGGGCTGATCCTCCAGCTTGTGTCGCTAAGCACTGGCTTTTGGTTGCCTGGAGATTATCATGGAGTCGAAACCGCACGATGGAAACGTGTGTCTCATTCTGCGCTGGGATGTGCTTGGACGCCTAAGAACCACCAAACCTTTCTTTTGCAGCTCTGATTTTACATTAAATCCCTGGAACTTGAGGATACATCCTTCACATGTTAGTCATTGGAAATAATAAGCACACAAAAGATCATGTTCCGATACCCCTGGGTTTATAGGGATCGGCAATTCTTCAGGATATAAGAGGGGAGAGCGATATCATAACACATGTCTTCTGTAAAGCAGGATAAAGGGAAGAAACAGAAACGGCCTTTGAGCTTATAATGGAGGGGAGGAAAACAGTGCTTTTGAATTTTCCTCAAAGTCACTATTTATTTGTAGGGGGAGCAATAATTAGAGGAGTAGGCCTCACTGAGTGGAGAGCATTTCAGAAAGTTCCTGTGGGAGAGACTTTGGCACTACAAATCTTTTAGAAAATGCAGAAATTAGAGGTCCCTGGACCCCTGGGCTGATGCTGTGACACATTTACCTTTTCTTGAGGTATTGGCAACTTTCAGATCCAGAGATAGGAGTGCTGGATGATATGGCAGGATTTAACCCGTCGTTCCGCCAGAAGTGTGTGTGTGTGTGTGTGTGTGTGTGTGTGTGCGTGTGCGTGTGCGTGTGCGTGTGCGTGTGCGCGCGCCCAGAACAGTGTCCAGGAGGAGGCACTGACAGCCCCGAGGCTCACAGAGCAGGGTCTGGAGGTTTGGGGAGGAGATGCCACAGGGGGTTGGTAGGATCTGCGACTCTGGCCTGCAATTTGTCCATTTGTATGCATGCGTGTGCGCGCGCCCAGAACAGTGTCCAGGAGGAGGCACTGACAGCCCCGAGGCTCACAGAGCAGGGTCTGGAGGTTTGGGGAGGAGATGCCACAGGGGGTTGGTAGGATCTGCGACTCTGGCCTGCAATTTGTCCATTTGACACTGGCCTTGGAGGCAGAGCAGCCGAAGCCCAGGGAGTCCTCCAGTTTCCGTCAGCCAGCCAAGTGTGTTCATCACCTCTGTGTGTTCCCAGCCCCATTTCAGATGCGGTGGCAGATACAGGAGCACAAGACATGTGATTTCTGCCCCCAGACTAGTTGAGAAGACACACGTGAAACCAATGTGTGACGGTGTATAATTAAGCACTGACTTTTGCAGCAAAGACTCTGCAGCTAGGAGCACAGCAGGGAGCTTGCCCTCAGGATTCGAGGGATTCTGGAGGCTCCTTGGGAGGTGGGGCTGGAGCTGGCCATGGAGGATGCGTTTCTCATAGAAATTCCAGGTAGGAAATTCTGAGCAGAGGGGACGGAGGGAGGAAATTCCAGGCAGGAGGGGCCTGGTAACCAACGGTGCAGTGGTTGGAGTGAGCTTGAAATGTAGTAGGAATGTGTGGGAACGAGCTCACCTGAGCCGAACGTTCTCAAGGGCAGCCGGCGATGCGGGGAGAGGGAGTTATGGGAAGCTTTGAGAAGAGTGGTGTAAATAAATCAACATTTCAACATGAGTTTGCTGTGTCCTGGCTCCTTGAGGTGCTGGGGCAGGGGACGTGGGTGTGAGCACTCCCTCCACAAGCCTTGATTCCCCATAAACAAATGGACCCAACCCACTGGGCCACATTCTTCCTTCTCCCTTCTCTCCTGGGACTTAAGCCTGCAGAAACTTCCACAGGAGCCTCTCCTTGTAGGTGGGAAACAGGCAGTGGAATTGACTTTCAGGGCTGGCTATTCAGTTGCTGAGTAATTGGTTTCTTGATCATTGTAACAAAGGGAAACAAAGGTAAAGCAAATACATCCACTGCCAGAAGAAAGAAACCCTCGTGCCAAATTTGAGGCTTTACCAGACCAGTTGTTTTTGAACAGGAAGGTGAAGGACTGAAGGCGGGGGAGACATTAAGAAAAGTGAGATTGCTGGGGTCAATGAAACATTCCTCACTGTAGTGGGTGTTCTGTGGAGGCAGGATGGCAGAGAGGCTGGGAGTACAGCCTCCCTCTCCAGACTGGATCAGGGCTCTGCCACTTCCCAGCAGCAGGGGCCCTTGGGCTGATTATGTAACTCATCAGGGAAAATACCAGTACCCACCCCCCTGCTTCATGGAATTGTTGTAATCCTTACAGGGTTGAATACACATGTAAAGGGTTTGAAAGAGTGCTTGGCAAATAGTATGTGCTCAAGTAAATGTTAGTAAGAGATGCAGTTTTATTACTGGCCTCGAACACAGCGCTGAGAAAGACGGGTGTTTCATTCTGTGTTGGTTGCAGCAAAGAGTTCCACAGAAATTGATTGATGGGAGAAGCGAGGCTGAATGCAGAACGTGGATTGAGCACAGATATGATGGAGGGCATAGGCCAGTGACCAAGGCCAGGCCTGACCCAGGCTGTGCAGAAACCAGCAGAGCCCTGGATGCCTCAGCCAGCTGGGATGTGGACAGCTCTGAGCACAGAGGACAAGGGACCAGCCTGAGGGCCCGTGGCAGCCAGCGCTGAGCAGCCAGAGTTCTTGGGTTGCCCAGTGAAGGGAAACTGAGGAACATTGAAGAGGATCAGGGCAGACGAGGGTGGGCAGGGTGTCTTAAAGGTATCCAATCCTGCCTCAAGGGTAAACTTGCTAAAATCTTCAAGTAGAGAGAACTATCTGGAGCCTGATATCAGGCAACCAGGACCTGAGGACTATTCTTGAAGACGTCCAGTTTCTCATTTTTGACACATATGACTTGTACTGAAGGGGGGTGGGGCTTTTCTCCTATCCCTTCTTACAGGTAAATTGTCCTGATAACTTACTTCACCTGACCTTGCTAAGCATCCTGCCTTTCTATCATCAGTTATTATCAGCAAGTATTTACTGTGTCCCTAAGATACATCCAGCTAGCATTGAACCCAAGGAAGAATTTTGGGGCCCAAGATCAGGGAGCTCACAGGCTGGTCAAGGATCACTTAGACGGAGGTTACTTTTCTCAAGAGGTGAGATCTGTGATGTTGATGAGAGAAAGCTGCTGTCAATCGTTGAGGGCTAGGAAAGCCTGGGCCGACTTCCAGCAAAGGTGGGACTTGGGCATGGACGTCAGGGTCTTCATAAGCAGACAGAATGATGGGGTAGACACTCCTGGCCCCCAAGTAGGGGTACCATGAGGGTGGGATTCAGTGGGGGAGGGGTGGTCAAGGCTAATTTAAGTGGGTAGGATCAGATTAGGAGAAATTCAGTAGGCAGAACATTAGGAACCTCGGTGCCATCCACCTTGGGTTCGGAATTTCTAGAAGAGCATTTTGCCAGTTTCTCCTACATCTCAGGAAACTGGGGATATGAATCTCACAGACTGGTACAGTATAAATAACTCAGAAATTTTGAGAAATGACAGGGTTGGCAGGCATAAATTTTCAGTCGGCTGCTCAGCAGCTGCGTGTGCTGGGGCTTGCAGTGATATGCATGGGAACTTGGTTGGCTAATTTTGCATTCTCCTTTCTCCAGAGCCCTGGCCAAGGATGTGTAGGGAAGAGGGGTTATCCTCCTTGTTGCAGGGCAACTGCCATCCATAAGCACTTTCTTCAAAGAAAAGCCTGTCACAAATTTCCATTACACAGCAAGTCAGGAAGGAGTTAGTGAATTCAGTGAGTTAAATGAGTACCTACATCCTAAGGATCCTTTGTGTGTCATGATGATGGTGATGGCGGCAGTGGTAGTTGCAGTGATGTTGGTGGCAGCAGTGGTGGTAGCAGTAGTGATCGTGATGGTAGTGGTGGTGGTGATGGTGGTAGTAGTATTGGTGGTGGTGGTGGTGATAAGGATAGTAATGATAATGGTGGTGATTATGGAGGTGATGGTGATAGTCATGATGGTGGTGGTGGTGATGATTATGATGGCAGTTGTGGGAGTGGTGGTTGGAATGGTAGTGACAGTGATGGGGTGAAGTGGTGGAGACCTTATACTTACATAGTTATGGCAGATTACGTAGCTCTTCTATACAGGTAATTTTACTTGAGCCTGAAGCAAAACTGTGAGGTAGGCAGAACAGGTATTGTTATCGCCAACTGAAAGACGCAGGCTGGGATTCAGAGAATTTGTAAGCCAAGGTTGTTGTTTTGTTTGTTTGTTTTAGGTCACTGAGTCTCTTGCCAGTGAGTGTCAGATGAGTAGCATGGACAGTCATAGTTAGAAGTGTTCAGACAAAGAAGGGCTCCTGTGGGCCAGAGCCACCAGAAAGGGTTTCTGGAACTAGAATTTGAGCTTAGAAGTTTTGGCTGAAAAGTAGGACACAGGAAGAGTCGAAGGTGTTAGAACGTATATATGTGCATGTGTGAGTGTGTGTGTTGGGGGGAGGGGGGCCGTCAGAGAAAAGGGAGATTAGAAAGTAGAGATACAATCTGTGAACTAACAAATCGTGTTGGATTTCTCTGGAATTGGAACCCAGAGAAGAGAAGGAAGTTCATATTCATTGAACACTGCTCAATGTGCCAGGTCCTGTGCTTTTTATTACACCTTTTAAAAATGTGTCCTTTTATATGTATTACCTAATTTAATCCTCACAACCTCCCTGTGAAGCAGATACTGTTGTCTCCACTTTATCCAGTTGAAAACTGACACATAAACAAAATAAATACCTTCCTCAGAGTCACCTAGAAAAGCCACACGAATCCAGGCCTCGGGTCATGACTTTCTACCAGGGATGCCGAGTGTGGTGTGTAGCTGCCGGCCTGAAAGTCTGCAGCCTGGGGTGTGTTAGTGATTCTGCAGCCAGGTTGAGGGGCGTTGGAGACAGGGTTTCGTCTCCAGAACTGCAAATCAGCAGGAGGTCACCTCTATCTCATAGAGGCTGGTACTCTTTCCTGTGGTGGATTTGAATATTTGTCTTACCATTAAATAGGTAAACATACAACTGCTAACTGCTGGTGTAGGCTGAGGAAGAATACGGCTTTATTTTTATTTAGCTCTGGGAAGACTTTTCTGTAGTGACTTTGGACAGTCTTTGAGATATCCAAGGTTTCATTCAGGTGTGCACCTTCCATAGTAACTGTTAGTTGCCCGTTACATGTCCTGGGAGGAGAAGGAGGAGGATGGATGGGCTGTAGGATCCCAGTGGATGTGGACTTAGCTTTGATGAGCCCAGGACCTGGGGAAGGCTGTCTGGCTTCTGTATGTTCTTTGGGGGCACTAAGGTCATACCCCAGCGCTACACCCCTTGACCTCTAGGGCTCCCTCTCTCCTCCCCTGCAGGCTCTGGTTTCTAGAGGAACTTGTCCTGTGCTGTGACCTCTGGGAGGAGGTGGCTTAGCCCCCGTGTCCTCTGCAAATTTTACTCGGGGTGTGTAATCATGGATTACAGGTCAGGCTCATGACAATAATGCTTTACATCCGAATATAACCTTTTACTTTTCTGGACATGTTTATTGTTCCATTTTAGTCCTTCCACACCCCATGTATAGAAGTGATGTGGATATTTTTAACACAAGGATGCCAACTCCGAGAGAGGTGAAGTGCTTTCCCTGGATCGGCAAGAGTTGACGGCAGGGATGGGGCGAGTGCAGGGTTTTTATAGTCCCACTTCATGCTTTTTCCCGCCTCCCAGCGACAGTGCTGATGAGCTTTTATTTTTCCTAGAAAGCCCTGCAACTTGTGCATAGTTAACACGCGCAGCCAGCGTTAGAGGATTCTTTTGCAGCTGATAGAGCCCTCGGCGCATTTGGGACCTGTGGCCGGCCTCCTCAGGCCTGGTTCAGGGGCATCAGGGGCCTCTCGGTGGGAGTCTGGCCCTACCTGTCTGAGCCCTGCTTCTTTGTGCTGCTTGTAGGGCGGAGCAGCCCTTCCTGTGTTACCGTTCAGTTCAGAATTGTGTGTTCTTGCTGCTTTCCCCTTTTGGAAGGGCTGGATTTAGCCCTGGCATGCCAAATACAAACCCTCACTTCATCTCGAGAGCTCTTTCCATCCACCCCTCCTCGGGCAGGCTATTTACAGACTTGTCATCCCACCATGGGGGTCAATCCACCAGTGAAATGAAAGGAAGGAGAGGCCCCAAGCCAACGAATTCGGGCAGATGAGCCTTATATAACACGTGCTAAAAATATGTAGCTAATTGGAATGGAAAAGCGAAAAATGAGTTGCGCTTAAGCCTTAGTCTGAGACACCAAAGGGTGATGGGGAAGCAGTTTGTCCCAGCGGAAGATGCCCATATATAAATCATTTTACTCTGTGCGTACTCTCCTTTTTGTGGCTTTTCAACCATGTTCAGTTCCCACTCATCCCCCCACGAGACTGAATTCGGGCAGCAGAAACCAAGGCTAAGGGAGCGTCAAAGAAAAGATGCAGAGAGCTTCTGCCCCTTCAGAGCAGGAGGAGGAGGCGGTGCCTAGGGGTGTGGCCAGATGTTAAGATGGTAAATAGAGCTCCCACTTCTGACGGCTTCCAAAACCAGACACGTAGAAGACTCAAATTATCAAAGGATTCTTCTGCTCTGGAAATTAACGTTAGGGATTTTTCTAAAACTGAAGAAGATAACTGTTTTATTCCAGTTCCATCCCCATCTGCACCTCCCTGCCCCCCAGGTCCTCACTCTGTCAATCATCTCCTCTCCTTCTCTTGGCATCTTTAATTGCTTTTTCTCCTGGCTTCTTCCCCTCTGCCTACAGCATGCTCTGTCCTCCCTTATTGTGCTATTTTGTGTGTGATTAATGATGAGGCTCTGCATTTCCTATAGAGCAAGAGCACCCTGAGGGCAGGGCCTTGGTCTGGCTCAGTGCCTAGTACCATGCCTGGTCCAAAGTGAGCACCAAATCCTTGCTTGTTGAATAAATCAGTCATTCAATGGATCAGTGAATGGGCAAACCAAAGGGGATGTGTTATGATTTCCGAAAAATGTAGTGTGAAAGATATGAACCCTGTTCTTCTTATTCAGGTCTGATGCTGGTCTCCTTGACAGTCAGATGACACTTCATCTAGCTCATCCGTCACCTGATGACTGTTCTGTGTGACACCCCACAGTGAGGACACGAGGACTCTAAAGATAGCTGAACAAGATGTAGTGTTTGGAGAGTGCATGGGTTGATTAAAGATTTGGAGGTGACCTGGTACTACTGATCAGTTTGAAAATGAGAGAACGGAAGCCTAGGGTGTTCAGAAAATTCGGCCAAATGACATGGTTAGTGAGTGGCAGTCCAGGCCAGTGCCTGCTGGCTCATGCTGGCTGCTTAGTCAGTCTTACAAACAAGCACAGGGCAAGTCTTTGGAACCCAAGTTCAGAGCCTTCCACGGACACCACTGTGCCCCTCACGGGGGAGAACGGAAACATCCATTGATCCGTGATGCTGGGCCGCCCTCCCCCCCCACCACAGGTAGCTCCAGGGAAGGCTCTCGCTGCCCACCTTTCAATTTGAATGCCTGTCTTTGCTCTGCGGAGGGCATAGCAGTTACTCTGTAATGAGCTTTGCTGCCTTGTTATTGGGAGCCCATCACCATCACTCACGTGATTTATTCCACCTAGAATCTACTTCATCCATCTTTGGCTGACTCAAAAACTTGTGCCTGCCTAGGGCTGAGTCACGTTGATGAGAGGTCCACTCCACAGCCTCCCGTTGCTGGGGTGTCCTGGGCAGCCCTGCTTTTCTCTTCCTATGGCTTGGGGTTCAGGTCTTCCTTGGACTCCATGAGGTGGTCCAGGTCTTCCCAATAAATTCCCCTTTGTGCTGAAGCAGCTTCTTTTAGTCTGTGTTACTTGCAAATGAAGGAAGCTGAGCTGATCTAACATTGGAGTAGGAAGGAAGCAGAGCATCCAGTTCCTTACTTTTCGGGTAGGAGAACACTGAGGTCCAAAGTGGGGAGTTTGGTGGTCCCACGTCTCAAAGGCAGAGGATGGCAGAGACTGGACAGGATCTCAGTCCCTGGGTTCCCCACCCGCTGTCCACAGTGTCCCCTCTGAGAATCACAGCAGGGCTGTGGGATCCCAACGCCTGCTCCTCCAAGAGTAGGAGGCTCTCAGCGGGGGCTGGGTCAGGGAAAGGAAAGGGCCTTGATGGAGGGAGACCTGGGGAAGAGACTTGTAACACTTAAGTGTAGCATGGGGTACATGTTTGTACTTAGAAATTTATAAGGCTTTTTATAACCAACCCCTGCCCTAACTGGGGTATCATTATTCACGAGTTATGGGCCTTACGACTAGAACTGTGAAAGTAATAAAGAGGCATCTGGTTCATGGAAAAAAATGTGTGGGTGCAAAAGGGTTCCAGGGGATAGGTCAGAAAGGCGTGATGTGCAGTCCCCCAACCCTGGGAGCTGGCTTCCAGAAGATTTGAGGAAATGAAGCATGAAGAAGGATCTAGATTCCACCTTCTTTTCTGCTTAAGATCAGAAGTCTACACAGGCTTTAGGAGAAGACAACTGCCGTGCTTGCCTATGTGCTGCTGGGCACATAAATGTGTCCCGGATCCCCCATTTCCTGAGCTTTATCTCATATAATTTATCTCATCCTTACACCAGCCTTATGAGGTCACTACTCTCCTCACTTGGAGGTTGCAAAGCAGAGGCCAGGGATATTATATACACCTGCCCAAGATCTGTCATGCTTCAAAGCCGAAGCTCGCTCTTTATTATGAAGTTGCCCCGGATACGTAGTCTAATATTTCTAAGTCCCCACATTAGCTGACAACACATTTAATATTTACTATATCATTGTCATGTAATCCTAGTATGTTATTACTGAACAAGTGGTTTTGATGCTTATGGCATGCCTGGCCCTGTGCTAGGTTCTGGTTTATACTAGAGAAATAGCACCAGAGTCCCTGCTTTCAGGGAGCTTATAGTTAAGGTGAATACTCATCAGACCTTTACATAACAAAACAACGCACCATGTGATTAGATGCCAAGATGAATGACGTAGGTGGTAAATGCCCTAACGGCACCTTCTGGTGCCATCAGCTCGTTGATCTGAATTTTCCCCACTCCTAAATGACTCCCTGATGGTAAATTACATTCTAGTTGAAGCCAGGTGCTTTATATTTAGCTCCACCAATGTTCCATTAGGGCTTGACTTCCCCACACTCTTGTGTCCTAAATAGTCCATAATTGAATGCGTTATTATATGCAATGCTGCATATGACTGACTTTATTTTATGTCAGCTTTTAAATTAAAGTGTCATATACACACAGAAAAATGCATAGCATATAAGTGTACAGCTCAGTGACTTTTCACAAAGCAAATACACCATGTGATCAGCATCAAGATGAAGAAACAGAGTCTGACCAGCCTCCTCCATGCCGCCTTCCTGTCCCTGTCCCTCTTCTCCCGCCATCTTGACTTCCAAGGGCATGGAATAGTTTTCCTTGGTTTTGAACTTTAAATAGATGGATTCATATGATATACAGCTAACACTTGAACAACATGGGTTTGCACTTCACGGGTCCACTTGTACGTGTTTTTGTTTTTTTTTTTTTTCCCCCCCCCCAGTAAATACTGCAGTACTACCAATCTGCAGTTAGTTAAATTTGTGGATGCGGAACCATGGATACGGAGGGGTGACTGTGGGTCTTGAGCATCCTCAGATTTTGGTATCCACCTGGGCTCCTGGAATCAATCGCCTCTGCGGATACTGAGGGATGACTGTATACTCTTTTGTATCTGGTTTCTTTCATTCAACATTCTGTTTATGAGATTCATCCATGTTGTTGTGTGTAGTTTGTTTTCATTCTCATTGCTGTGGGATTGTGGGAATATCTTTCCATTCTGCCATTGATAGACATGTGGTTATTTCCAGTTTAGAGGTAGTACAAACGATGTTGCTATGAACATCCTAGTTCGCGTCTTTTGGTGAACAAGTGTACATGGTGTTGCACACATACCTAGGAATGGGATTGCTGAGTCATGAGGTGGCCACTGTTCGGCTTCAGTAGATTCTGTCTGTGTCCCCAAATGGCTGTACTGATTTACTGTCCCACCAACTGTGTGTGAAGAGTTCCAGTTGTTCTACAACTCTGCCAAAACTTGCTATTGTTCATCTCTAACGCACTTTCAGCTGTTCTAGTGGGTGCGTTTCATTGTAATTTTTCTCCTTTTATTATTGTGGAAAAATATGCATAACAGACCTACCATTTTTAAGGTACGGTTCAGTGTCATTAAGTACATTCACATTTTTGTGCCATCATCACCACCATCTACCTCCGGAACATTTTTTGTTTTTCCAAATTGACACTTTGTACCCATTAAACACTAACTCCCCATTTCCCCTCCCTTCATGGCTGACACCCACCAGTCTACTTTCTCTCTATGAATTTGACTACTCTAGGTGCCTCATATAAGTAGAATTGTGCAGTATTTATCCTTTTGTTACTGGTTTATCTCACTTGCCTAATGTATTCAAGACTCATCCATGTTATAGCATGTGCCAGAAATTCCTTTCTTTTTTAAGGCTGAATGATATTCCATGGTATGTTTGTACCACATTCTGTTGATCTGTTCATCTTTTGATTTCATTCTGATTTTAATTTGCATTTGTCTAATAACTTTGCATTTCTCTTGAGCATGTTTTGTTTGATCAGTAGCTGTTTGGGCAGAAGACTTAAGCAGGCATTTCTAAAGGATGACGTCCATTTTCCTATTGGACTGTCTGCCTTTTTCTTACTGATTTGTAGGAGAACTTTACATATTCCAGATCCGAGTCTTTTCTGAATATATGAATTGCAAGTCCTTCCTTCTAATCTGTGGCTTGCCTTTTCACTCCTTAAGAATATAGTTTGATAAATAGAAGTTCTCAATGAATGTAGTCCAATGTATCCATTTTTTTTTTCTTTATGGCTAGCATTTTTGTGTGTGTTCTACTTAAGTACGTGTTGCCTACCTGAAGGTCATGGTATATCCACCTTTGTTTTCTTCCAAAAACCTTATTGTTTTCACTTTCATCTAATGTGTCCGCTTTTTCAATTAGGAGTAGTTTTCAATCCTAGGGAAACTGGGGTTTGCAGTGCAAGCCTAGTATGTGGGCAGCACTATAGTGAAACCACATTAATTTGGGCAAGTGGTAACCGGCTCAGGTGATTGGTAGAACCCTACATGGGTGCAGGTGTCCCTTGCTTGGGCATCAGATTTGTTTTCTGAAGAGTTACATGTAAATTCTATCTAGCAAATTTGGCCATATTATAAAGGTCAAGTCTGCAGCTTTTCAGACATTTCCACCAAAGTTTAGGAGGTATTCTCCTAACCCGCCTCTGCTTTACAGACTTGCTAGCCTCACTGTACCTCCCATTCCTTCTGACCCCCAAGAGCACACTTGAAAACTCTCATCTACGGCACAGCAGCCTGCTCTCTAGAACTCCCTGCACTTCTGTCTCCATCATTTTAGTGGTATATTTGTCAAAAGTCACTTGTTTGTTGTTCTTCTTGTAATTACATAATTTTGATCTAATCTCATTTAATGTATGAAGTAGGAGCAGGAAAAGAAAATGTTTCTATGAAAACTAAGGTGAATGTGTTGGAAGGAGTCACTGAAGATAAACTGCTAATAAAATCGCTGTTGAATTATGTGCAAGAGGGAAAACAATAGAATCCTAAAAGGGGGAGGGGCCAGATAATAAAGCTCTAAAAAGATTCTCAATTCATATTGTTCATAAATATCTTTAAGTTTTTGCTCCACTATAAAGAAATCAAAATTAGAAATGGTAGATACTCCATTATCTAGGAGAGAGAGTGCAGAACGCAAAATGGAGCATCCTTTCAAGAAGAGTCTTTGGCTTCGTTACTGGCCCATGGGTGTGCATATTTTCAGATAAATGTTTGATGTTTGGATGGATGCTGTCAGTTAAAATACTTAAAGTATATAGATGTCTTATTTTTGCATGAGTCTCTGCTTTAATTGACTCTCTGTTAACTAAGCACTCCTCCTTTCGTCATAGATATGGGGGTGGAGGGGTAGGAATCCCTCCCCTCCCGAGGCCATCCTCAAGCTAGGAACTTCTGTGAAGTACTGTTTTGTCTTTAAAAAAAAAAAAAAAAAAAAAAGTATTAATACTTCACAATTTGCATTTTACTCCATGTTTAAAAACAAAATAAAAATAAGCATTTTTCTTTTTCAAAATCTTCAAATAAAACCACAGCTCAGCTGAGTTCTTCCGTGGTAGGAGTTTGGGGATTTAAGTCGCCTTCTAATGTATCTGCTGGATCAGTGCCATTGGAATCCATGGTGATTTTTCTGGCATCACCGTGCCCGTGCCCTGCAGTCCTGGGATGCAGGCTTGCCCGTGCCATGCGGTGCCTGGTGAAGCTGGGCGTCGGGGCCACTGTCCTGCCCTCGGGATGTGGACATATGTGTATGCGGTGCTGAGGATGCTGCTCTCTGCGGGTGTGGGAGCCCCTCCATTCCAGAAGCTCAGTACTGCCCTGTCTGGGGGCCAGTCTGCTGTCCTGCATCTCAGGCTGGATTCTCTCCCCTGTGAGCAGAGCTGGCGGGCACAGAGGGCGAGCATGCCTCTCACGCCAAGGACACCATGTGACACACTGAAAAACAGTCTGTTGCTCAGCTCCCCCTCACTCCCAACCCCCGCGCTCCAAGGCTTCCCCTTTGGGGGGTATTCATCTGCTCCCTCCGCTGGCAGGGTAGGTGGTTATCTTACTGGTAAATTTCATTTATTAGTTCCATTCTCCTGCACCTCACCTCGCCCCCCTCCCCGGGGGTAATAACGGTAACCAGTGCCCCAGGCCACGGTGCTGGGAAAGTGCTTAGAAAGCGAGGGGAAGCCTTTCGGGCCGGCGCCCACACAGTTCTGAAACACCCGGGGCAATCAACCTGAGTCACTGCCGCCAAGGCAGGAATCATCCAGTAGCGCTTCTCCGCTCACCGACGTCGTCCTCCTCCTCCAACGTTGTTTCTGACTTTTCCGGAGAGGAAGCCTGCGGGAAGCACAGGTCAAGGCGTTGACTCGCGCGCCTCCGTGTGGCCGTGGTGGGCGGGTTTGGAAAATGCGGCCAGGTTTTCCTTTCCCCACGGCCGGAGAAGGCAGCGGGCAGCCTGCGACCCGTGCACACACCTTAAAAAAGCAGACATTTTGCATAATCTTTGATTGCTTATTTCTATTATTTTGTTCAGCCGTTTAAATTATAATGGTTAATTTAGTGAATATGTTGATTCTTATGAAAAATTATGTGATTTTATTATAATCATTACTTGGTCATAGTAGTGTCAAGGTGAGCTTTTTTTTTTTTAAGAGTTTTTTAATTGAAGTATAGCTGATTTACAATGTTGTGTTTCATGTGTACTATTTCTGTGATTTTTAAATTTTATTTTTATTGCTCTTATTTCTTAACAGTTAAGCATCCTCAGGTCTTATTCAACTCGAGTTACAAGGCATGGCTTTTGGAGCCCGCAGATTTTCTGTAGGTGTAGGCAATGCCCCCTCCCGATTCTAGGAGACTTCCCCCAACCCGCAGCCTATTACTGGTGCATGTTTTTATTCAAAAGGGACAAGAACAAAAGCTATAGCTCTGCCTGTCCCTTTTACACTTTCAGGCTATAATAAATCAGCAGGTGTTTGCACCTGCTAGGGCCGAGCTATGAATCTCCAGCATTGAGACCAGGGCCCAGTATGGATACAAGGCTCCCAGTGCTTGCATTTTGAGTTCCACAGAGGTCTGGACCTTCTCTTATGGATCCTTCGGGCAGTGATGACGAGAGAGATGTGCTCCCCAAAGGATGAGCAATGTGATCCTCTTTGGGAAGAAAAGATTCAAATTCCATCCATTTAAAAAATCTGCTTCTTTAAAAATTTTCCCATTGTGTGTAGTTTTATAATGGTACTCAGTAAAAATACCTGTGTGTGCGTTCGGGGGATGGTCAGCAGGTGCTGTTGGTGCCCCAGCACGGCTGTATTCTTTGACCTACCACTGCGGGCATCTGCAGAATACCCTGGGACTTCCCATGTCTCTCCGCCTGAGTTGACCGAAGCCACGATGTTACGGGGTAGGGGCTAAAACCTGATGGGCCCCCGTTGTAGGTCGTTTGATTTTAGGAAAATTCCTCTTAGGTCTACATAATTATTTCAATAATAGCTACCGTTTCTTGAGTGCCTACTATGTGCCTGATACTTTATAATGAGTACGTTGTAAAGGTCACACTAACTTTGGAAGCAGATGTTATTAACCTTTATTTAGAGATGAGGAAACGAAGGCTTAGCAAATGGATGCGGGATCTGGAGCAGATCACAGGTCTCGCTAGACCCTGTTCTCTCCCCCCTTGCTGGCTTCTCCATGGTGACAGCGAGCTCCATTCATGTCCCTCTGAGGGCTCCAGTCCCCAGATCCCCACTGTTTCTCTCCCCTTCCAGCTCTACTCTACTCTCCTCCTCACCAGCCCCCCTCACCCTGTTCCTCTCGCATCCTCAGGAGCCAGTGTGGCCCCAGAAGTGAAGAATCGGAACCTCACACTATTACCATCTGTTCAGGAGGAAATGGGAGCTCTCCCTGCCTCAGGGCAGGCTGAGAGGGCAATTTTCAGCCCCTTGGAGAGGCTGTGCAAATGTAGAAGCCAGTGTAGATGGCTTGGCTGAAGGGGGTGCTGTCTGGCAATTCAGTGTATGTTATGGGCTTTGAGAACAAGGTTGAGTAGTTTATCCTCCAAGAAAGAACACAGTTGAGAGGGAGAGGTGGTGCTACTCGTGATGACTCTGGGAAAACAGGTGAATCCCAGGACTCTCCTGGGTGAACCAGAACCTACGTTCTCCCTTCCTGCTCCATACCTGTCCTGTATTTCTCACGTTGCTTTTATGATCGACCTCTGGGTCCCTTTTAACATTTTGGTACCTACTCTTCTCGCCATCATCAATCCTTACAACAGCCGTTTATTCAGGGAGCAAACTTGGTCTGGCCTCCGGTTTTCGTTCTTTTTCTAACTTATAAACCCCTTCTCTTTTGCCTAAGCTTTGCCTTTTCCTGATTATTTGACCGTAAATTCATTGTATCATGCCTTATTCAGCAACTTTTGGAACAGAAGGAACAGACGTACAAATTTGCTTAAACTGAGTAAGCGTATATTTACAAAATTGTGACACTTTTCTTTCTCACTCAATTATTACAATCTCAAAAAGATCCTCCCCATCCACGGTACATGACATTGTAAACCCCCGGGGGCAGAGGCTGGTCCTCTTGCCCAGTTAGGCGTGGTGGGCACCGCATGGTCCCTAGGCTTGTAGCTCTGCCTAGGCGCTGGGAGTTCCGTGGCTGAGTCAGCACTCAGGAATCCAGCGCAGCAGGTTAATTCCCTACTGGCTCCGACCCTAGCGAGATCCAGCCCAGAGCACCCCGCCAGAGTGGAGGAGGTGCTGGCTTGTCACTTACCAAGTTATTTCTTCTCCTGGAAAAGGTGAAAAAAAACGAAAACAGACCTGTATACATTGTACTCCTCTGAGCCTCCTTCCTGGGGTTACTGAGTCCATAGTGAAATAATCGGTATTAGTGTGCCTGCAGAAAGAGAAATTTGATAGAAGTGTGAAATACTATTATTAAACATCCTAAGAGGTTTATCTTGGTAGCACCCCAATAGTGACAGGAGACAGGCTTGTGTAAAGTCAGCACCACTGCCTTCCTCAGGGGTCACCATTTACATTCCCTAATAAGCAGCTCTACTGTCAGGTGGTCAGGCCCTGGAGCTGACCGTTTTGCTGCTCTATCATCATTTTATATCCCACTGTCCTGGAGAGTAGAATCTGGGCACTCTCTCACTAGATTATTAAGGCTTTTAAAGAGACATTTCCAACTCCATGTCATTAAGAGAAAATGCAATGACTTAAAAAAACAAAACAAAACTGTTTTACTTAAGTGATTCCAGCGCCAGTTAGCTAATGCACTGTTAAGTCATGCTTGCTGTAAATTGTTGCGGGAATCTGCTCTCATTTCTGAGATGTGGGTGTAACCCATCCCCTCACCATGCTGGGCTGGCAAGTACATTCAGAAAACAGGCACACACACACACGCCCTCGCCCCATATAACCTTAAAGAGTCTCCTTGCTTAGGTGACTTCATGTTTTAGAACTCATCTCTGCATCTTCCTGGGTGCTTCCTTTTGTCCCTCACTTATTGGCTTCTAGAAAGTATCATCAGCAATGCAAATTGGAGGTTGTCCTCATGTGCAAAGGACCCCATTTCCAGCCTGGCATTTGCTTTGAATAATCCAGTGCTAACCCTCAGCAGGGTGTGTGTGTGTGTGTGTGTGTGTGTGTGTGTGTGTGTGTGTGTGTGTGTGTGAGTGTGTGTCTAAGAAAGGGCTGAGAAGCCGGATTAGGGGCCATTATGGTTTAGAGGCGTGGCCTCCAATGTAGAACTTGCATATGGTGTGGGTTAGGCCAGATGAGCCACTGGGAAATGGGAAACAAGCATTAGTCCTTCCATTTGTATCTATTACCTAAGAAACAAGAAAATGATTTCATTTTAATATTTAATATATGGATTGCCAGGGCTACATGTTCATAATTTATAAGAAAGTAAACTTGTATGTCAAAGTTTTTACTGATACTTGCAGCCAAAAATACTTGGAGACCTTTGGCTTAGTCGATCCAAATAGGTCCAAGGAATGGAAGAAGCAGAGAGCATGTTAATCAGAACGAGAGCGAAGGTGATTGTGTTCAGGGTCATGTACACACACGTGTGCATGCACACTCATGCACTCACACAAGCTATACACACAGCTTGCATGTGCACACTCACGCATGCGCTCACACTCACATGGTTATATTGACACACCCATCACTCATACTTACTACACCCACTTACCACAGGCCTATCAGGTACACACCTACCTTCACTCACTCCTGCACACGCTCACTCCCACTTATATTCATTCACAAACACAAACTCCCGTGCTCCCCCAGCTCTCACACTCACATACACACACATACACCACGTGCTCTCAAACACAATGCACCTTTTGCTTAATAAACTTAATAGACACCTATTCCCAAGGGGAAGCAGCATGGTTCATCCCTTGGAGACACGCTAGTGGCCACTTGCTGCCCGACTTAACTCATTCTGGTGGTTGACCTGAGCCTCAGGAAGTCAGCGGCCAGCGTGCACATGCTGAAGCTTAGTGACCGGGACATCTCCTGCATATTCAACACCATCAGTGTAGTCATCTATAGATCAGGTGACATGAGGGCAGGTGAGAGGGAAGGACATGGTCTCTAGACTTAAAAGACACTTAGTATCTGGATTGGGAGATTATACAGACCTATGTCAACTGGGCACTGACAGGTGTTTAGACTGAGATGCAGTTAAGAGGAAGGAGGGACAGGAGGTCAGTGGGAGGGGTTTGAAGAAAAAGCAGAACTTCTGCTGGGCATTGAGGGATGGATGGTTGAATTAAAAAGGGAGAGGGAAGGGGAGATTCAGCCGGCACAATTCTATCTGTTGAGGGGCTGAGGATCAGGGGAGCTTAAGTCACTTTTTCTGAAGTGAGTAGCCCCCTGGTCATTGGGCAGTTCAAGTGTGCACTGGAGGAACCTAGAGGGATTTCAAGTGATGGAAAGTTATTGAGCTTGACACCCTTTAAGGTTCACTTGAGCCCTGGGATTTTATGATGACATGACAGTCTTTCCTGGCTGGCTCTGGCTAAGAAGGTGATCAATTCACTGATTATGGGGAGGTTGTTCTTTGGGATAAAAGACCCCTGTTGCTGGAGAGGTTTACCTCTTCTACGCTGATTGGAACAGGAGGTCCAGGCAAGAGGCTGCTGCGGTTAGCTGGAAGTTCTGTCTGAGTGGGGTCCGTCTTTCCAAATAGTTATCAAAGCAAACTCTTAGAAACCAAACCTAATTGCTGTTCAGAATTTATTTCTTCTTGGGGCATAACACCCCTAGCCCGGTCCATGGAATGTGAGCAATCTTGCTTACAGAGAGAAGTGTAGGAATCAGGCATGAAAACCAAATATTTTTTACTTGTTGTGTTCATCTGAGGCAGATTAATACGATTCTATTTCTACCTGTTAAAATATTGACCGAATGAATTGTGCTAGTTAAGTTCCAAAGACACCAATTAAAGAAACATTTCGGCCAAAGACAATGCCTTTCTGGGTGTACCCTGAGATGCCTGGAAAAGATTTACATGTGGGAAGGGATAATTACCATGATAACATCATTTGGTTGATGGCATCCAAATTGTATATAGGCAACATTTCCTTCTTAGAATCCATTTAGGTGATATAACTGAGCAAAGCTCATGTACATTTCATGCATGTGTCATGTGCAGAGGGACAGCCCTCGTGACTTCAAAAGTCCCAATAGCTCTCAGGAGGGGACCGGCAGGGACTGGCACAGGCTGTGCACTTAGTGAATTGTGTTGGCCTGATGATCATGTCCTCATAGGAAAGCTTAGAACATGAATGGATTATGAATTCTCTTCTTCCCTGTGCTTTGTTACAGAAGCACACTGTTTTCTGATTCTGCAGTTAATTCCTGGGCAAGCCATTTAATCTCGAGATTGAGTTTTTTGACGATAAAATGCATTGTATTTATTATAATACACATGTAATTAAACGAGTATATGGATGTCAGAACTCTCTGTAAACTTCAGTCTTACAGATTATTTAAATAATAAATACCATATGTGCTTACAGGAAAGGACTGAATAACATGGAGGAATGCTTTAGGGAGTAAAAGTAAAAGTCTCCTGACCTCTCGCATCCCCTCCCCGGAAGTCAGCTGCTGTCCCTTTCTTTTATATATGTCAAAGTGCTACACAGATACATGTGACTGTGATTTATTTCAGGTAATCTTTCAACTTTTATAGTATTTTGTAAATTGACAAATCATTTTAGCCAAAGGGAATGATTACATCTTGTGAGCTAGGACATAGCAACGAAGATTCAGGAGGATTTAAGAGCTCATTATAGGTAATTTTCTACTTGTCTACTTTTATTATAGGAGGCACATTCCTTTGTTAAAGGACATCATTCAGTTTCCCCTAAACCTAACACTCCTTCATTTATTCCTCCATTAAAGAAAGGGATTTTTGCACTTAACATGTACAAAGCACTTAACCAGCCTCTGGAAGATTAAAAGGACCATAACCATCTCAGCCGGGAGATAGGAGTTGCACGCTGGTAACTATACATAGTACCGGGTATATGTGTGTAAAGAGGGGTGTGGGTAGAGGGCCACAGGAATTGTCCATGGACCCCTCTAGCCAGGGGCTTCCTGGGAGGAGGTGACATTTGACCCGGGTCTTGCAGATGAGTTAGAATTAAGACATACAAGATAAGAACCAGTTTCCCTACAAAACTTGAAATCTTTGAGATTACACAGACCAGAATTTCTTCTTTCCAGATTCCTTTTTTCTTTCTGAAATGTTTTTGAATTCCACTGCCCCAAATGCCCTTGAGGAGGACACAGTAATATAAAGTTCTCACCAGATGACACCACGGTATAAAAATGTGTCAGCTGAGTTACACTATCTTGGCATAAACCCAGCCTCCGCTCCTGCTTTCCTGGGTCCTCCTTATGAAGAGTCCCCATTTGCAGAACGAACCAGACAACTGCAGGGGAGGCTGTGTCTGTGTTGAGTAAACCAGGGAGAATTTGGAGTCCCCATGCAGTGAAACTGCCCTGTCTAGATCATCAACACAGAATTAAGTTGCTAGAGCCAGAAAAGACACAGATGAGCGTTCGGTCCACAAAAGCGTTGTTTGACGGGGTTTGGAGACTGAGGCACAGAGCTGTGATGTGATTTACCCCAAGACGGTTAGATGCGGGGGAGGTGTCTGAGTCAGGTGTGGGAAAGGACCTAGGTGTCATGAGTGAGTTCCAGGGCTCAGCCACCATGGTCCCCCCACAGGGCCATTGTTTGTAGATTCTTGCCTGGATTCATTGACACCACAGCCTTTAGAATTGAATCACCTAGTTGGTGACTCAGTTCTACCAGCCATTCTGCTTCACTAGTTCCATTTACTCCATTTAGGCTTCTCGGTGCTGCTTTTGTTCTGCACCTTATGGATTGCTGTAGGGGAAGGTCCGTGTCTTCCTGGTGGGCGTTCCTGATGTGTGAGCTGTGCGTGGAACGCCTTCAAGCCAGTACAGAAAAGACAGCTCAGCTTGGGTTGGTTGGTGGCTGCACTGGTGTATACGTTTGTCAGAACTCATTGACTTGACACTTGCGATCTCCGCGTTCTACTTTCTGTAAATGAATATTTAATTAAAAAAAAACATTCAAATGACTTCACTTGTAAATCCTTGGGTATCTCGGTGGGTAAATTCCACCTACCTTCAGAACCACTTTGCGGTGGTTACAGAGGTGTCACTCAGCAAAGAGGGGGCTCTTCAGCTCCCAGCCATCACTGACCTTTTCCTCTCCGGGAATGGTTTTTCCATTTCCTGCTCCTCTTCCAACCCTCCACCTATCTCCCATGGGCCTCCAGCTGCCATAGGTTGGTCCCATCAGGCAGGGAAAGGACTGCCACACCAGAGCACTAAGAGTAGGGTGTGTTCTGGGAGGACTTTAGTCTCAGAGGAGGACCTCAGAGGGCCACACTGCGCAGCTGGCACTGGTTGAGCACGTACCGTGTGCCAGGCCCTGTGCTCGAGAGGAAAGAATGACTTGCCCACCGTAGAGGGTCGGGCACTGGTGAGGAAGACCCTTTGGTGAAGGGCTTTTTCATCTCCTTCAGTGAGACCACGTGAATAGCCACCTATATCTATGGGTATGGCCAACACTGGATGGCAGTGATGCCAAACCCCAAAATGGACTGGATTCAGTGCTCTGCATGTATAAGTCATTAATGAAAACAAAACAACTAGGTCTGCCGTTAACCCCACCACCACCACCATCTGCAAGGCCAAGATGTATTGTGAAGTTGACAGAGACCCTCCCAGAGTATAGGATGTTGGCTGAATATCAACTAAGGTGACCAGAGTTTGCAGACCCATTCTGCAAAGGAGCCCCGAGGAGCCCCGTGTCTCTCAAATCCCTGCCCTCCACCGGGCTCCCTGCCCTCGGGACCCTTGATCAGATCATCCGTGGCTGTGAGTCATGCACCATCACCCTGTGACTGACCGTGCAGTAAGGCCACTTGGCCTATTTGTCTTCTGGATCACTTCACCTGAGTCTATTTTCCATTTACATTTTATAGAAATGAAATGAGTTATAAGCGACCCAAGTCAGAACACTGGGACATGCTGGCTCAGCTCTTCCCAGGGTTTGCAGGGAAAGCAGGGACAGCTGACACATCTGTCCACTTGAGCGGAGAGAAGGTGAGGGCCTGGAGTACAGAGCTGTCTAATCCCAAAGATGTCAGCCTCGAGCTCTTGTTCAAAGAAGAAGGTCAGCGATGGTGAGAGATGGGGGGAGTCACCCTGCCAGCTCACTGCCCCTTAATCTTTTTGAGATCCACGACAGCACCCTGGGAAATAGCCAGTTATAGTTGTAAGAGGTTCTTATTGGAGTGCCGTGGAGGAAGAGATGAATTAAAGGTCGGCAGAACCAGATTGTGATAAAGGTACCAACATGATTTGCGGGGTTAATCCTCCCCTGCTTGCCTCATGGAGTTTCCCAGGAGAGAAAGTCTGGATGAAGGGGGGGTGTGACCACCCTCTTGAGTAGTTCAGAATGCTGCCCCAGTGCAAACCTGGGCTCTCACCGCCCTCCACGGGGGCAACTCCTACACACCACGGGTTGAGGAGTGAACTTGTCTTGTCTTTGCAGTGGCCTGGTGCTCCAGAAACTGCTGTCTGCTGCGGATTCAGCAGATCTTCACCGCCACCCTCAGAACCGCAGGGGTAGACTTTGGAATCAGACTTGGGTTCGAAGCCTGCTCTGTCACTTTCTGTTGTATCACTGTTGTACCTCTGTAAATTTTAGTCTTCTCGTCTGTAAAATTAGGGTAGTGAGGGTACTTTCCTTGTAAGTGGTTGTGAGGATTACTGATAATATACATTAAACCACCTATCACCATGCTGGGTGCATAGCAAGTAATCAGTGGTGCCTGCTGTTATGACAATGACGGAATCCTTTCCTCCCTCCTAGGCCTTTGAGTTGCATGGCTTCTGTAATCCTTAAGTCAAGTTCAATCTCTAGGACCCAGGGGACAGCATCCTCTTCACTCTTCCTCCTCTGGCGCGTCTCTGGCCTCAAACTCCTGGCTGAGTAGCCCCAGCTCTGCCTTGACCAGGCTTCCTGTAGTGGGGAGCTGCTCTGAACCCCACAGCCAGGTCCATGCTCTGGCCTCCTGATCAGTGTCCCAGGACTTTCCATGCATCTGGGCCTGCCCTTGAGCCCAGTCCCATGCTTGGGCCCCTCCTCCAGTGGCTGGATCTCCCCGGGCAGCTGGTCGCCTGTAGGCCCCTGTGCCTCTCCTCTGCCCTGCACTCTCTTTCCCAGCTCCCACCTGTCCAGCCCTTCCTACTTGTGCTAACACCCCTGCTCCCCCCGGCCCCGTTGCTTCCTTTTCTCTCTACCGGACTGCACTAGTTGTCAACTCTGCCCCCCTAGGGACTCTGGTCCCTGGATCCAACCCCTCCAGTCTGGCCTGTCCTACCCATCAGCCAAGTCCCAATTATGACCCAGTAGACCTAGACTCTGTGAGACATTCACTACCCTGAGGTCATCATTCAGCCACCAGAAGTAATTCATGTTAGAATAGGGTAGACAGAAAACGCTCCAAACCTCTCTCCATCACATAGAGTTCTTACTGCTATTGTAAAGATAGTACCACATAAATGAAGTGTGGTATATCCATTCAGTGGAACATTATTCAGCAATAAAGAGAAATGAAGTACTGATACATGCTACAATATGGATGAACCTTGAAAATATTATGCTAAGTGAAAGCAGCCAGACACAAAAGACCACATATTGTATGATTCCATTTATATGACACGTCCAGAATAGGCAAATCCATAGAGACAGAAGGTACATTGGTGATTGCCAGGGACAGAGGGAGGGAAATGGGGGATGCCTGCTAAAGCGTATGGGGGTTTCTTTTTGGTGTGTTGAACATGTTCTAAGATTGTTTGTGGAGATGGTTGGACGTCTGTGAATATACGAAAGACCGCTGATGACACACTCTAAGTGGGTCAGTGGTACAGTGACCCATGATATTGGGACATTATGTCCCAATAAAGCTGTTACCAAAAAAAGATAGTTAAGGAATGAATGTATCAACATGTTAAAAGATTAAAATCCTGTTCATAATAATACAATGCTAACACAACTGTTTTAATTGTTACCTATCTTCTGATCTTCGGCTACTTGAAAACACCTTTTTATGTGGTTATAGCCTCAATGTACTCTTTTCACTGTTCTTTTTAGCAAACATTGTCCATTTTGTTACTTAGTCTTTATCATTATCATTTGTATTCTGTCAGTTTGATATCTCGTTTAATTCTTTTCCAATTAGTAGGCATTCATGGCTCCAGATTTGTTGTGGTAGTGGTGATTATGGTAGACAGTGTTTCTGTTCTGTAGAACTAAAAAATGTCTTTAGGATTATTTCTTTGGAGATGGACTCTTCAGTCAACATTCCTTGCAATGAAATTTATGTTCCTTTTCTAGTCTATTTTACCCAATAAAGTTTGGAGATGTAAAGATGCCTGAGAAGCAGGAGGAAGTCAGAGCACAATGGACATGTGAGGTCAGCAGTGTTCTCGTTAAGCAGTAGTAAAACTCCCTCTCCCACCCCCGTACTAGACAGTGTTCAGGCATTGCTCAGTATAAGTGTCTACTGTCTACATGTTAGACCCTGGCTAGTAACTACAGCTGTGGTTAGGTGAAAAAGCAGGAATAATTTAGTGGCAGTCTCACAACCCCTAGTTAGCAAATATAAAAATGTAATATTTGCTTCAGATCTTTTTCATTGTCTTTGTTAAAGACATGAGATACAGCTGGAATTCCCTTGAGAAGGGATTTCTACTCCTCTTTCCCCAGAGGTAACCACTGGGCTGAAGT
>NW_021146771.1:0-3255 GCF_002837175.3 Physeter macrocephalus
AGGAGTGGGGACGGGGGGTGTGGTGTCCACATCCCTCTTTTTCAGGACCCCCTTGTGATTACCAGCTCTGGGCCTCCAGCTGGAAGGAGGAGGCCAGACCCAGCCAGCTCTGGGCCTCCCACGGAAACAGGCTTCCAGTCCAGCCTCTCTATTTTCTGTTTTATATTCATTTCCTAGATCTATAAGTCTACCAAGTGCAACGACATGCGACAGACCGGGCACTGCCCTCGGGGCCCCTTCTGTGCTTTTGCGCACGTGGAGAGTGAGTACCTCGGTGCACCTGGAGCAAGCAGGGCTCAGCCTCGGTCAGGGGCGGCTGGGAGGGTCAGCGGGGCTCTTGGCTTCCTGGGGCTCAGCATGGCCCTGCCTCTGGGCACCCCAGGGCCGTGAGTATAGTAATTTTGATGGCCAGGTGAGCCCATAAAAAGTCCCCAAAGGCAGAAACCACGTCGGTGACGGGAAATGTACGGACGCGGCCCTTCCCCCGGTGTTCCTGAGAGCTTCCTCTTAAAGCTTTTTGATTTGGGGTTCCTGTTCTTATGAGCATAGTTGCAAATTCTGATTTTACTATTTTTTATTTTAATGGGGAGGGTGGCTTTTCCTGTTGAAATTTTCCATTATTTTCTGCTGTTGGAGTCGTTCACGATTCGCTCTGGAAGACGCCAGGGTCCCATGCTGTCAGCTCGGCTCACAGCGTCTCTGGCCGACCCGTTAGAGACTAGCGCACGCTTGCCCTCCCTGATCTGTGGGGTCTCTTTAACCAAAGTCTCAGCCAGCAGCCACTCAAAGCCCGCCACCCCCTTTCTCGGCAGAGAGTCTTGGAATGGCCAGCGACTGGGGCTGCCGAGACCTCACCTCCACCAGTGGCCCCGTGGCCCCCAGCGGGCAGCCCGGACACGTAAGTGGACGGCGTCCTGAGGAGGGTGCCCGCTCTGCTGTTTGGTTTGAATCCAGTGTTAGGTACATGGATGGATGTGATCTCTGGGTGACATGGTTGGAGGCGGCCTGCCTGCAGGGTTGGCGGCTCCTTATAGAAGAATCTAGAAGAATCCTGGCTGAGTCCTGGCCCGGGTGTACTTGCCCGGCCTTGCCTTTTGCCAGACACGCACATATTGGCCATGTGCGAGACACGGTCTCTGGCTGAGTGTGAAGAGGGGCCGCGAGTCCAGGGGGACCCCTGAAGGGCAGGAGAGGCGGGTCCCCAACGAGGTGTGAGGGCAGACCCAGGCATCTCTGTGAGATTTGGGCAGTGAGAGATGGGGGGCCTGGTGGGTTAGGACCCTGGTGCCCGTGCAGGTGGAGGGGACAATGGGGGGCCCCATCCTGCGTCCCGTCCGTCGCCCTGGCATGGTCATGGGCATGGTTGTGGGCTCCTTGGCTCTGCCTTACGTCTCTGAGGATGATCCTCTTCCTCGCACACGGTTTTGTTTGTTTGTTTGTTTGTTTGTTTGTTTGCGGTACACGGGCCTCTCACTGTTGTGGCCTTTCCCATTGCGGAGCACAGGCTCCGGACACGCAGGCTCAGCGGCCCTGGGTCATGGGCCCAGCCGCTCCTCGGCATGTGAGACCTTCCCGGACCGGGGCACGAACCCGTGTCGCCTGCATCGGCAGGCGGACTCTCACAAACCCGTGTCCCCTGCATCAGCAGGCGGACTCTCAACCACTGCGCCACCAGGGAAGCCCTCGCACGCGGTTTTATCTGTTGTGTTGGTGTCATTGAGGAGGTGGCCGCCTGGGATTGGTTCTAGGAAGGAAACTGGAAAAAAACTCAGGTGTTTCCCTGCCCTGTCTTTCTTTCCACTTGGTGCTTTTCTGAAAAAAGAGAAGGACAGGAAAGGTGAGGACAGCTGAGGTGGGGTTTGCTTAGAGGAGCCCTGCCAGGCACACAGTTCATCACTGCTCCTTCAGCGCGGAGGAGCATTCGGAACCACCACTCTCTTCCAGTAGCAGAGCTGGCGCTTGGCAGAGGCAGGAGCTAGTCCCCTCCTCACCTTCTCGGTGGCTCCCAGGGGGTGTGACAGTCGTGGTTTCAGGTGGTGGTCAGAGGGCCACTGGCTTGGCTCCCACTGAGGGCCAGGGTGGATGGATCCTCCGTGTGGCTTGTACCTGAGGAAGCAACAACCAGGGTGTTTGGACAGGGAAGCTGGGACCCTGCAGGAGGTGCCTCTGGCCGCTGGGTGGTGCCAGAACAGTGCGCCCACCCCTGCAGACAGACTCTCAGGGCATCCTTTGTCTTCTGTTAATTATTTTGCAACTTAAAAGTCACCGTGCTAGAACACATAGTGGGTGCCAGGGCTGGTGGGGGGGTGGCAGTGAGAGCTCAGTGGGGAGGGTTTCTTTGTGGATGGAAATGTCGTGGAACTGGATAGAGGTGGGGGTCGCACAACATCGTAAATGTGCCAAATGCCATTGAATCCTTCACTTAAAAAAAATTACTCTTGTGTGAACTTCGCCGCAATTTTTAAAAAAACTAAAAAAAGTAATGAAGCATCCTGTTTGGGGCTGGCTCTGACTTTCGGGCCCAGGACGTGGACGGCCTCAGGGCTGGCCTGGCAACACCATCTTCCGGCATGATGTTGGGCTCCAGCTGTGTGTTGGGCGACTTTGGCTGAGAGGGAGCCCTGGTTTTGTCTCTCTCAGGTCTCCTGTTGCAGCAGCCCCACAAGGAGGGCCTGGCAGCCCTGCCAGGTCTGAACGGGAAGATCGTGCAGGGGAGGGCATCGTGCTTGGGGCGGGGGGGGGGCGAGGTTCTCATTCTCTACTGGTTGCCCCCTCCATCCTGAGTATATTTGTTTGTGAGGATTGTCACAAGTCCCGAATCCAGCCTTGTACACAGTGGGTGTTCCCGCTGCTTCCTTTTCAGTGTAGAGAGAGTCTGGTTGAACAGACAAACCATGAGCCTCACCACGCATACTTCACCCTGGTAGGGGAGAGATACCTGGAGTCTCATCACCTGTAGATGTGGTCCTGGGTTTGAGGAGTCTGTCTTGGGTTTGAATCCCTCCTCTACGACCGGGGAGAGGGAAGCGGCTTCCCCACTGCTCGCTCCCGGCTGTGGGGCCCACGGTAGCTGTGGGTCGGCTCCCGCTGCCGGCACCCTCTCCTCACCGTGTCCAGAACTGGCCACATCACGTGACCTGCTGGCATCTCTCAACAGAAACACATTGTGGGGCTTCCCTGGTGGCGCAGTGGTTGAGTGTCCACCTGCCGATGCAGGGGACACGGGTTCGTGCCCCGGTCTGGGAGGATCCCTCA
>NW_021146771.1:3444-25000 GCF_002837175.3 Physeter macrocephalus
AGCCTGTGCTCCGCAACGGGAGAGGCCACAACAGTGAGAGGCCCACGTTACCCCCCCCAAAAAAAAAAAAAAAAAAAAGAAAGAAACACATTGTGAAATAATAGAAAATATGTATATTGGTCTCTTCTCCCCCCGGTTTCTCACATAGGACTCCAAGACCCTCATAATTCTTTTGTTCCAGTGAGGTGACTCTTGATGGGCTCCTGGATGGGGCTGGTCACAAGAAAGACCAGGTCTGATTAGAAGCCTGGAACTTTCAGCCCTACCCCTATCCTCTGGGGAGGGGGAAGGGGCTGGGGATTGAGTCAATAATGGATCGTGCCCACGTGATGAGCCTCCATAAAAATCTCTAAAGTATGAGGTTTGGAGAGCATCCAGGTTGGGAAACACATCAATGTGTGGGAGGGTGGCACACCCCAGCTCCACGGGGACAGAAGCTCCTGCACTTAGGACCCCTCTGGACCTTGCCTGGAGTACCTCTTCACCTGGCTGTGCATCTGTGTCCTTTATCACATCCTCTATTACATAATGAGCCAGTAAACATAGTTATGTGTTTCCTTGAGTTCTGTGAGCTCTTGTACGTGTTTCCTGGAGTTCTGTGAGCTATAGTACAATGGCTTGGGTTCCATTATAGATGGAACCCAAGGAGGGGGTCATGGAAACCCTGGTTTACAGCTGGTCGGTCAGGCGCACAGGTGATAACTTGGGACTTGGATTGGCGTCTGAGGTGCAGGCGTGTCTCGTGGAACAGCCCTCAGCCTGTGGGGTCTGCGCTGCCTCTGGGTAGCGAGTGTCACAGAGGAGTTTTTCCTCTTCACCAGCCGTGACTTTAGCACAACCTTTCTGCGTGCTGCCTCTCATGTCTGGCTGCAGATGCAGCTGAGTTCCTTTGGTGAGGCAGGGAGCTGGGCTGCTCTCCTGGGTGATGCCCACCCTGCTCCCCGGGTCAGGCTCCCAGCCCCACAGCTGCTTTAGGCAGGGTGCACCTGGATTCGCCCACCTCACAGGTCCTCAGTTACCCTGAGGTGGGACTCGAGTGTGTCAGTGTAACCGTTTCAGAATGAACAGCAGCGCCTCGTGTGGCCACCACCTCTGCTCGTCCTTATGTGAGACAGAACTCACTCAGGTGGGCCTAAGGCCAGGACTGGAAATTGAGGGAGAAGTTAAAATCCTCCAAGAAGTTACCGAGTCCGTTGTACTGCTTGCCGCATGACAGGCCAGTAAGTCGAAAGATGAGTTGTTGGGGCAAGGAATAGCAACTTTATCTGGAAAGCCAGCAGACCAGGAGGACAGTGGACTAGTGTCCCAAAGAACCCAGTTAGAATTCAGGCTGCTTTTGTACTAAAAGGGGAGGGGTATGGTTAGTTGTTGCGAACTTCTTGTAATCCTTTGTTCTCAAAGCTGTCCAGCAGGTCTGGTCACTTTCTATAAACCTCCTACAAGATAAATGTTATGCTCTGTTTTGCAACTTTTTATCTCTATATGAATGGAAAAGTGATAAACCTTTAAAGGCCAGAACTTTGAGAATGGGCTATCCTGTGTATTTCAGGCTATAGGCAACATTCTTTTAGTGATTAACTTGTAGCAAAAGCAATAGAATACAAAGGTTAAAGCAAAAGAAACAATCCAGTATGGAGTCAGATTTGTTCTTCCCTATTACAAAGTTTCCGTTAAAAAGATTCAAGGAAAGTGTTTCAGTGTGAAACATCCAGTCTTCCCCTGGAGGACCACGACATTGGAGCTGGCTCGTCCTTCTGCCTGACATTTTCAGCACATGCTCAAATAGATTTTGAGCATCCAAGAATCATGTGGGATCTGAGGTGCTGGGGTCAGCTCGGGCCGCCTCTGGGCATGGGTTCAGGGGCATGTGGTTTGGTCGTGACCCTAAGGGAATACGTCGATTGGGGTGTTTGGAGAAGCTCGGACCTCAGCGTGGGTCTCGCTGTCCCAAATGAACCATTTTCGTTTAAAGTGGGGGTGAGAAACAGAGGAAAGCTTCCCTTCCCCATTTTCCTGAATCTCAATCACCTTTGACAGCAGAACTGAACTTAAGTGAAAGAACTGTGTGCTCTGTCCAGGGCAAGCTGCTCTCACCGGCCTCCCTCTTGCCCCGTTCCAGAACATTCACGCACAGCTAGGTGCCTGCTCAGCGCACCTGAAAGCTCCTGTGTGTTGGTGGGTTGCTGACATTGCAGAGCATGGGCTCCCCTCCCCACCCAGCACAGGTGCAGGCACAGGGAAGAGTCAGGAAGGGCCCTGGACGGGGACAAGGCCCCGCCCCACGCAGGAGCTCTGGGACTTTATCCTGAAGGCGAGCAGAGCTGTTTCAGGGCAACCTGGTTTCTTCACAATGTAGTTTCTCCTTAGAGCGAGGGTCTCAGGTCTCTGGTCAGGGCCTTCGGAGGCCAGCAACCAAATTGGGGTGGGGGGGGGTCACTTCTGGGTGAAAGGAATGCAAGGAAACCAGAGAAACCAGGATGGGCTCAGAGTTGAGCTGGGCTTCGGGCATCAGGCAGGAGGAAGGGGCCCCAGTCAGGGCCTGTGTGGACATGTCTTCTTCTCTGCTTTCTGTGAGTCTCCTGGGTCCTTCTACAAATCCAGAAATCAAACAAGGAAGGAAGGGATGACCTGAGCCACCACCACAAGTTCAAGTTCACTTATCATAAGATTAGGCACAAAAATCAGAATAATACTCAGATCTAAAGAACGTTTTGGTGCAGTTTTTTTGTTTTGTTTTTTGTTTTTGTTTTTTGTTTTGGCTGTGTTGGGTCTTCGTTGCTGCGCGTGGGCTTTCTCTAGTTGTGGCGAGCGGGGGCTACTTTTCATTGTGGTGCACGGACTTCTCATTGCAGTGGCTTCTCTTGTGGAGCACGGGCTCTAGGAACATGGGCTTCGGTAGTTGTGGCATGCAGGCCCTAGAGCGCGTGGGCTTCAGTAGTTGCATCACGTGGGCTCTAGGGTGCGTGGGTTTCAGTGGTTGTGGTGTGTGGGCTCAGTAGCTGTGGCTCGCGGGCTCTAGAGTGCAGGCTCAGTAGTCATGGCACACGGGCTTAGTTGCTCTGTGGCATATGGGATCTTCCTGGACCATAGATTGAACCCATGTCCCCTGCATTGGCAGGCAGATTCTTAACCACTGCACCACCAGGGAAGTCCCTTGGTGCAGTTTTCATGCTTATGTTTGACCTGAGAGTACAGGCCCTGAGCTCTGCAGGCAAAGCCATCCTCGTGCAGTTTCCCCAGAAGGTGGCTCATGGGAGTCAGGATTTTTACATGTGAGGGAGAGGAAAAAAACTGTTCCCTCTATCCATTTAGGTTTAGTGTCTGGGGTCCCGCAAATTAAACTGACCAAAGGCAAATTAACTGGAGAAAATGTTTATTACTTATGCATTTGGAGGCTAGACTGGGGGCTTATCTACCCTTTTAACAAAGAGCGATAAATTGTGGAGAAGTGACAAGACAAAAGGGGTTTCTCCTTACGGGAACTAAATTTGGGAAGGTAAAGATATGGGGGAAATAAGGGAAGATGAGGGTTATTTTAGTGAGTTTGTTGTGAGACTCAGCCTCCTGCAGTCCTTTGGGTGATTAGCGTTCTCAGGTGGTAAAGCTGTTCCCTTCCTCTTGGGAGGGAAGGGATCTCCTTTATGAAGGGAAATTTATAGGCTGTCTCCAGGCAGAAAGGGGGAGGGCAGAGAATAGCCTTCCAGGAAATCATCTGCCTTAGGTGTTGGACTTTCCACAACTTTCCCGGCTCTGGAGATGCAACCCTGCCTGGGAGGCTCTGTTTGGGGTTCGCCGTTGTGGGTTCAGGGAGCTCTCACCTGCCTTCACACGGACCAGCCAGGAGCACAGAGATCCACGTCAGGTGTAGGAACTGGAATCCAAGAAAACTGATGCAGAGGCAGCAGATTTGAAAGCCTTTCTGTTTCATGGACTTCAGTCCTCGGCCTTTTCTTCCCCCCCACCTTTTATTTATTTGTTTGTTTTTTAATTTATTTTTGGCTGTGTTGGGTCTTTGTTGTGGTTCATGGGCTTCTCACTATGGTGGCTTTTCTTGTTGAGGAGCACAGGCTCTAGGTGCGCAGGCTTCAGTAGTTGTGGCTCACAGGCTTCTAGAGCGCAGGCTCAGTAGTTGTGGCGCACAGGCTTAGTTGCTCCGCGGCATGTGGGATCTTCCTGGACCAGAGCTCAAACCCGTGTCCCCTGCATTGGCAGGCAGATTCTCAACCACTGCGCCACCAGGGAAGCCTCTCTGTGTGTTTTTAATCAGCTGCTCTTTCTTCCAACAGCCAGTGCTTTTTCTGTTGCAGGCAAAGCGGAGAGATTCACCTGCTGAAGGCAGCCAGAAGGCCAGCGAGCAGGACAGTAAGCAGGTACTACCCGAGGCGAGATTTGACATTCTCTTTGCGACTAGACCGCTGCCTGTGTAGCCCGTCACTTACCCCTGACTCACGCCGTGACCTGGTTAACATCCATTTGTAAAACAGCTACATTCTTATATTCTTCTTAAAGTCATCTGTTCCATGTGTCCTTTGTTTTAATGTTTTAAAAAGTGTGCCGTACCTTGGAAACAACAGAACCAAAACCTCTTAAAGTTTCCCCCACGGGGAAATAAGAGGTGCCCTTCATGGCCCTTCTGTGTGAGTGTCCCCGGGGCAGCCGTGACAAAGCTCCACAGACCGAGGCTTAAACAACACGCAGTGATTCCGTCCGGAGCCCGAAGTCGGAGGCGAGGGTGTCAGCAAGGTTGGTTCCTTCTGGGGACCTCCGTTCTCAGCCTGCAGGCGCCGTCTTCCCTGTGTCTGTGTCTGTCTCCAGTGGTCGCTTTTCCATCAGAATATCAGTGCTATTGATCAGGACCCACCCTATCAACCTCGTCTTAACTTGATTCCCTTGGTAAAGACCCTGACTCTAAGCAGGTCCCGTTCAGAGGTGCTGGGGGTCAGGACCCCAACATCTGAGTTCTGGGGGCACAGTTGAGCCCACGGCAGCGTCCAGGGTGAGGCTGGCTTGGTCTCCCTCTCTCGGGTCACAATCTGGAGTTGTTTTCACCTCTGAGGGAACTTGTGATCAGGAACTAGTGATCAACGCATTCTTTCTCCTCCAAGGGAGGCTACATGGGGGCTTCCCGCCGTGCCCCCCCCCCACCGCCCCCACCCCCAGGCTTCTGCTGAGTCAGGCCCTTTCTCTCTGTTCTGTGCGACTTAGCTTCCTGTATGCTTGGTAAACCAAGTTGTTTGAGAAACAGGTTTTTTTCTCTAGACACAAGGATGCTTGTTTTCCTATCACTGTAAAAAGGCAGAGGGGGCTTTGCACGCTCTGGAAGGCCCGGGCTTGGCGGGATGCGCCACGAGCACTCGCTGTCTCTGGCCGCTTGTCACCTGTCTCTGCTCTGAGCTTTATTTTAAATTCCCAAGTGGACAGGCCCTCACAGTTCCTTTTCTGCTGGTTTTCTTAGTGCCCTGAGGGCACCTCCTGAGGGATTTTTCAGAGCAAGATGTTCAGGCACTTTTTTTCCATTAGAAGCTTCTGAAGCACATTTTTGAAATCAGCAGGGTGGTTGAAAGTAAAAATACAATCCAGTTATCGTGTCATTCTTTTTTTTTTTTTAAGAGATTGAAATCGAGAAGTTGTTCGTTAAGAATCTGAAACATGAAATGTTAACGGTAGTGTAGCGAAGGGTACGTGGCCGCAGTCTCAGGGCTGAGGAGGAAGGGCCTGGAAAGGAGTGGGGCTCACGGCGGGGGAGCCCAAGAGGGCTGGGAGGTTCCCGGTGTGCGAGCTGCCCTCCCCCTTGGGCGCTGTGAGTAGACTGGCCAGGTTCATCCACCAGCCAGCACTCACCTGCACCCAGAGATCCCCTCCATCCTGTCCTAAAGCCAGGCCCAGTTGGAAAGCCAGAGGGCCCCTAGGCCAGGTTAGCTGGTCCCGGCATTTCCCCTGGGACCCCCGAGGTTCCCGCTCTGTTTGAAGGGTCGGCTGGAATGCCCAGTGGACGCCGTGACTGTGAGGCCAGCCTGGTGGCTCTCTCGGGTGAACGGTGCTCAGCTGCTGCTCTGGGGACCCCTTCCCTGCATGTAGGCGCCGTCCGCTCTGGCTGGAGGAGAATGCTGGCCACCTGTCCCTGGGACCTCCCATCTCCTCTGAGGTGGCCGCAGGACCCCGTGTCCCTGGGCCTCAGCAGCAGCTCATTTCTGGGGCTTCGATCATTGGGTCAGAGTGGGGAGCACAGGGCGTGTGGTGTTTTCCTTGATAAACTGAGGCGGTTCAGTTAGCTGGTTAGCCCGGCCCACTCCCCAGTGTCCGTCTTCCTTCCCAGGGGGCCCCTTCCTTAGACACCCCCTGCTTGCCGGGCGGCACTTGGTGGTTCCTGCCGAGGAAAGCAGCTCCGTGCTGTGGCTGCCCATCGCTGCAGAGTCCAGGCTCCGAGACCATGGAGCCAGTGTCCACGGTGCGCACACCCCAGCCCTCCAGGACTCACTCTGTCCCACCCTGAGAGGCAGCCAGTGGTGTCACCCCGTGAGAGCAGTGCAATTGGGGGACTCAGTTCTCAGTGAACAGGCGGGCTTTCCAAGTTGTCAGTCTGATGAGTCCCCAGGTCACCCCAAGCTTCCCCTAGCACAGTAGTGTGTCTCTGCTACTCAAAAACAGGCAGATGGGAAAGCTTCCTGACTTTGGGATTGGCAACAATTTCATGGATGTGACACCAAAAGCACAGGCAACAGAAGAGAAAATAGATAAATGAGACTTCATTGAAATTAAAAACTTTTGTGCATCAAAGGACACTGTCAACAAACAGAGTGAAAAGACAGCTCATGGAATGGGAAAAATATCTGCAAATTATTTATCTGATAAGGGGTTAATATTCAGAACATAAAAAGAACTCCTACAACTCAACATCAACAAAACAAGCAACCTGATTAACAAATGGGCAAAGGACTTGAGTAGACATTTCTCCAAAGAAGATACACAAATAGCCCACAAGCACATGAAAAGATGCTCAATACCAGTGGTCTTTAGGAACACGCAAACCAAAACCACCATGAGGTACCACTTCACGCCCATTAGGGGACAGCTGCTATTAAAAAAGCAAAACAAAGAATAACAGGTGTTGACAATGATGCAGAGAAATTGAAGCTTTTTTGCATTGCTGGTAAGAATGTAAAATGGTGCAGCCGCTGTGGAAAACAGTATGGTGTTTCCTTGAAAAATTAAAAATAGAATTACCTTATGATCCAGCAATCCCATTTCTGGGTATGTACCCAAATGAATCGCAAGCAGTGTCTTGAAGAGGTATTTGTACACCCATTTTCACAGCAGCATTATTCATGAAGCCAGAAGGTGTGAGCAACCCAAGTGCCCATTGGCGGATGAATAGATGAGCATAATGTGGTCCATACAGTGGAATATTATTCAGCCATAAAAAGGAAGGAAATCCCATCACATGCTACAACATGGATCAACCCTGAAGACTGTGTTAGCTCAGGCTGCCATAACAAAACACTAGACTGGCTGGCTAACATACCAGAAATTTATTTTCTCACAGTTCTGGAGGCTGGACATCCAAGATCAAAGTGTAGGCAGGTGTGGTGCAGATGGCTGGCATCTTGCTGTGTGCCTGCACATCCTTTCCTCTGTGCCTGTGAATCCCTGGAGTCCCTCTTATAAGGACACCAGATCTATGGGATCAGAACCCCCTCTTATGACCTTATTTAACCTGTCACCTTAAAGGCCCTATCTCTAGATACAGTCACATTGGAGGTTAGGGCTTGAACATTCGGATTTTGGGGGGACACAGACATTCAGTCCACAGCAAAGACATTATACTCAGTGAAATAAGCTGGACACAGAGGACAAATCCTGGGACTTCCCTGGCGGTCCAGTGGCTAAGACTCCTCACTTCCACTGCAGGGGGTGAGAGTTCGATCCCTGGTTGGGGAACCAAGATTCTACATGCTGCGAGGAGCGGCCATACAGTGGGATGCCCCCCACCCCATACAGTGGGATCCTGTATGATCCCACTTATATGAGGTCCCTGCAGCTGTCAAATTCATAGAGACAGAGAACAGAAGGGTAGGTGTCAGGGGCTCAGGGAGGGTGGGGAGTTAGTGTTTAATAGGACAGAGTTTCAGTCTGGGAAGATGAGAAAGTTCTGGAGATGATGGTAGTGATGGCTGCACAGCTCTCAATGTATTTAATGCTGCTGGATTGTACGCTTAACAGTGGTAAGATGGTCAATGCTATGTTATGTGTATTTTACCATGAAAAAAGAGAAACTGTGCAGACAAAGCTGGCGTAAGGAGGGGCACGGCCCCCCCATTTTGCTGTGTCACGTCTGGCCCCCCTGGTGACAGAGACCCCACTCTCCACCCATCCTGGTACATCTGTAACCACCGTAGGTGGCCTCAGGGAAAGGACCAACCAGGATGTTGTCATCGATTTTCAGGACAAAGTGTCACCTGATGTCTTCAAGGGGGCACATGCTCCTGCAGTATGAATTTTTTGGGTGGGTGAAGTCACAGCAGCTCCCAGCCAGGCTCCATGCGTGGGGTTTAACATGGGGTGTCTGCAGTGCCATGGGTAGGTTCCTGTCATTCCTGCCTCGCCCGGGGACGGGGCAGTGGCTGCAGCGGGAGAGAGGAGGAAGGCCTGTGGTCACACCTCCCACGGCTGGAGTGATGGAAAGCCGGGTTGTGGATGGGCAGGTGGGCCCACCTCTGAGCTGAAGCCCAGGGAGAGCTGGGGGACGTTGCTCTCCAGACTTCTGTAGTTTGAGTTACTATTTTAAAGTTTTAGTCTCAAGCATACAATGGCGATCAGTCCCAGGGTCTCTGCAGTCATGGAGCTACGGGTTGTCACCTGGGGCCTCTCTTGAGCAAAACCAGTTGCTGGGGGTAGACCGTGAACTCCAAGAAGGAGGCCTCAGGGCTGGGAACACTTGCTCGGAGAAGCTATTCTGTGCCAGATTGGTCTCTTACACACTGTTCAGTGACTTTCCTTTTTATTATGAGAATTTCACTAGGAACCCCACCTCCTGCACTTGGTCTTATGGCACCCCTTCCCTCCCCCCACCACGGTTAACTTTTCCTATATTATTTTGAGGCAAAACCCAGACGACGTACCATTTCACTTTAGTATAGCTTCTGACTCCTGATTTCCTAGCAACCTCTGAGTGTGCACCCAGACAATGACTGTGTACAGTGTGGAAAGCCCTGAGGTCTGACTTCGTAGGTCTGTGCTGGTTCATTTTTATCACATCCTTTTCTGTGCACAGTGCCCTCCACGTTGCTGGCTATTCATCCAAAATAGTGCCAATTCTTTTAATCTATCAAATAAAGATAATGTGAATTGCCCCAGTCTTTCTTTTGTTGGGTAACTAGGTCATAGGATTATTATTTTTAAAAATAAATTTTATTTATTTATTTTTGGCTGCTCTGGGTCTTCGTTGCTGCACGCGGGCTTTCTCTAGTCGCGGTGAGCGGAGGCTACTCTTTGTTGTGGTGCGCAGGCTTCTCATTGCAGTGGCTTCTCTTGTTGTGGAGCACGGGCTCTAGGCACGCGGCTTTAGTAGTTGTGGCACGTGGGCTCTAGAGCTCAGGCTCAGTAGTTGTGGCGCACGGGCTTAGTTGCTCCGTGGCATGTGGGATCTTCCCGGACCAGGGCTCGAACCCGTGTCCCCTGCATTGGCAGGCAGATTCTTAACCACTGCGCCACCAGGGAAGCCCCTCACAGGATTATTTTATCGCCGTCTTCAGAAGCAGTGCTGGCTGTACGCTCAAGTCTGTGGTGGGTTGCTTTTAGGCTGCCGCATCTGCTTGTGAACGTCCTTCTCTGAATCATTATTATCATGATTCTTGTTATCATCATTAGGATGGGACACTCCCTGGATACATTTGTTCCCGTCCCTGGGTGATCGACAGCTCATGATTCTGCTGTCACAGTTATTGTAACTAACCAGATGTTTAAAGCCCCTCTAGAATCTCTGGAAAAGTAGTCGACTTTGTTTTGTTTTGGGGATAAAAGTGGGCCAGCCCATCCGTCTCGATTCTGTCATTCTCTGTCACTGGCTGCCATCACATTGCTGTCCCCGAGCAGGGCGCTGGCTCATCTTGTTATGTCTTTGCACAGAGCCACCTGGCGGTGTTGGCGGTGGGTCACCCCCTCGCTCCCAGCGTGAGTTCCAGCCTCGCATCCAGCCTGGCATCCAGCACTGGCTCAGGCGGCTCCTCGCCCACCGCTCTGCCCACTGTCTCAGCTCGTGCCCACCCTCTTGACCCCACTGGCAGCGCCGTCGAGGCGGTCCCAGGTAAGTCCGGGGCTCTGCTCCCATCTCCCTGATGCCTCTTTGCACTTCCCTTAACGCCTTCCAGTGTGCATGGTGTATGCTCATGCTCAGTTTGTAGAAGAGCGTTTTCGGTCACCTGCCACTTTGGCTGTGTTGCCCGTGGTCGAGGAAATGCCTGCCTTGCTGGGGGCCTTGGGCTGCAGAGGGGATGAGGAGCCCTCAGGCGGGGCAGCTGGACGGGCCCCACAGGGCAAGGCAGGGCGGGCACTGCCACCCAGCCTGAGACCACCAAGAACAGGAGGCTTCAGAGAAATGAAATGGGGGTTGTGAGGGGTGGTGAGGGCACCTGAAGATGGGGGACGGTGACAAGAATGAGGAGCGGGGATGAGGTCACAAGGCATGGGCAGGCTACCGGCTGCAGAGGGGTCCTTGGCCGCTGGGAGTCCTTGAGGGTTTGTGGATTGATGACTGGTGTGATTGGACCCGGGGGACCTGTCTGGCAGCTGGATGGAGGCGCAGAGCCCAGGTTGGGGCTGTCGTGAAAGCTAAGGGAAGAGTGGAGCTGGAGGGCGAGATGGTGCCTGCCAGGGCCATACAGGTCACCTGGCCCTCTCAGGCCACATCTGGGTGCACCTGGCTACACCAATAATGCTAGCCAGTTTTGGGAAGTAACGGAATCCTCAGAACTGCCCTCTGGTCCCAGGTGGAGGGCCCTAGCTGGCCTTTCTGCTATTGGGACCCAGGACCCAGAGTGCACACTCCACCCGCTTTGGAGCTAACAGGTGTAGACTGGATTGTTTTTCCATGTAGTTTCATTCAGGTTGTATCCTTACTAATGCACTGCATGAATAGAAGGGGTAAACTCTGAAATAAACAGATGCCGGTTCCAGATTTTCTGTGTTTAATGGATTCAGTGGAATCATTTCAGGGCCACTGGGCAGGTTCCTTTCTTTTGCCTTCCACTTCATATGAACAGGCGGGAACCTCCGGAGTTCATTGCCGGGTGGCTGGCAAAGGGTGGAAAGACTAGATCGACTGTGGAGGGACCTCAGGACTGTGGGCAGCTGACTCTAAGTGACCTCCGAGGGCAGGGTCACAGCCTGTTCCTCCTGACCCGCATAGCGTTGGGTTGAGCGTGTTTTACCTGAGTGGGGTCCGTCCTGAGCCGCGGCAGGTGGGCAGGGTAGGAGCAACCGGCCGGCGGCAGGGCTCGGGACTTGCCGCGGAGACGCCACTTTAACCTGAACAAAGCAGCCCGGCCCGGCGATGGTTTTCGCACAACCTGGGTCTGGGGTCCCGGCACGCCGCCTCGCAGCTCCGGGAGGGGCAGGTGCTGGTAGAGGAGGTGGCATGCCCCGCCGGGGGCCCATACACCGGGCCTTGGAGACGCGGGGATCCGAGGACAGGGAGCCGCGGCGCCCGAACACTCTCACCAGCCCGCACAGCGCCAGCCAGGTGCGACGGGGCGGGGCCAGAGGCGGGGCAGCCTAAGGCTTGCGTCACCTGGGTGGGGCGGAGTATGTCGGGGGCGGGGGCATCCCGAGGCTTGCGTCACCGGGGCGGGGGAAGTCGGGGGCGGGGCGTTATAACATTTGCGTCACCAGGGGCGGGGCCGGCGCGAGCCGGGCGGGGCGCTGGCCGTGTTTGAATCGGCGGCGGTGGCGGCGGCAGCAGCGCGGGGCGCCGGACGCCGGGACGGTGAGTCAGCATCGTCAGTCCCGCGTCGTCAGGGTGCGGGTCGTCGTTACCCGGAGCTGCAGATAGAGCGGTGCGCCAACTCCCTGTGCTAGGTGCGCCTTCCTCCGCCCCAGTGCGCCTTCCCTTCTCCCCAGGTGGGCCAACTCCCGTCCCTCCAGGTGGGCCAAATCCGCTCCCATGTGAGGTGCGTCTCCCCCTCCTCCCCTCCCCCCGATCTTTCCCCTCCCCTCCCGGTGCTCCTCTTACCGGTCTGCGGTACCCGCGCCCCGGGCCAGGTGTGACAGCCAGGGGTTGGTACCAAGATCTTCGGGGTTGCGGAATGAGGCGAATACAAACATCCCCCCTTTAGGAACCTGCTCTGCAGAGGCGCCCGCTGCTTCCCTGCGTGGGCGCCAGCCACGGGCTTCTCCAGGGAAGCCTGCATCGCCTAGCGGAGGTGGGTCTCTCGCTCCGCGATGAGGACGGGGTTCCTGCCTTGTCCTGCTGCGAATCGAATCGCCGCCTGCACTGTCGGAAACTCAGACCAGCAGTGAGCGGGTTTGCCAGGTGTTTCTCCATCCTCTAGTTAGGGGAAGGACAGCCCGCCAGGGGGCATCCTGCCCCCTCCCCGTGGGTGCAGTGGAGCACCCCCATGTCAGGGTTTCCCGATTCTGACCTCTAATTCGAGCACTGACTGTGTGCATTGTTCCCGTGTGTCCCATGGTCCCGGGGACCTGGGCACCTCTTGAATGTGCTGTGTCACGTCGGGAACCGAGCTTTGCCAGGGCCATTACTCAGCATCTTTCAGCTAATTGCTCGTTAACATCGGGGCGGTTACTGGTACTTTGGCAAGGCGGGCTCCGGGTCACATGGCACAGTTTACCTAACTGGGTTCACATAGATTTTGAGGCTTAAGTCAGTTCTTCCTTTAAGAGAACATCTCAGAAGACCTGGGTCTGATCTCAGGGAACAGTGGGGTGTGTAATAGGATAAGAGACATAGTGCTGGTGAAAAAGTGGGCCAGGACACCTCCTGGGAGCGCCAGTGACCGCCGCCACCCCCCCCAACCCCCGCCTCCGCAACACAGGCTGTGGTTTGTCAGGTGAGAGTTGGCCCCTGTTGTGCCCTGCCTGCACCTGAGCGGGGCAGGGCAACAGGGGTGCCCCTTTATGCTGAGTCATTGGGTGGGGGTGGGGGAGTGGGATGAGATAAATCACTTCAAGATGAGAAAAGACTCCTGCACTCAGTTTATTTCCATCCATCCGTCCATCCCTTCCTTCATTTTATGTGCCTTTGTTATTCAAAAAATGTTTCTGGAACTCTGCCAGCTTTGAGGCAGACCACCCCTAACCTGATCCCACCACTCCAGGTGCGAAGGGCTAAGTCCATGTTGTCAGGTCCTCCTGACCAGCATGTCCAGGACAGGAGCTCAGGACCCCAGGCAGAGCAGATGTGCCAGGCCAGCACAGGGAGCGTGGGTGGTGGTGGCAGGCCAGGAGTGCGGTGGGCGGGTCAGGGTGCTTGCTGTCAGTGGGTGAGTCTGCACATCGGCCAGCAGTGGTCCAGGCCTGGGCTGGACCGCACAGTCCAGGTGACATGCAGGGATGGAGCAGGGGGTGATTCTGAGAAGGGTTTTAGAGGCTGGGCAGGAGTTTTCTCAGGACTAATGGGGCTAATGGAAGCTGTGGCAGGCTGTAGCCCACAGCAGTGTCATGGCTTAAAGACAAAGGAGGAGCCATTGCTGGGGTGGGGAGGGGCAAGGTGGGAAAGGGTCCTGCTGGGGAAGTGTGGACTGGCTCGCCGAGGGGTACATCCTTTCTGGGAGGCAGGACTCAGGACATGAAGGGGTTGGCATCACAGAAAGGTTACTCCTGGGACAGAGCAGGTCGGGGTGAGGGGGCAGCCTGCAGAGATGGCTAGAGCTGGGAGCCCTAACTGGTGTGGGTCAGGGAATGAGGAGTTGAGGGCTCCGCTGGGCTTCTGCTTAGCATGTGGGCCCAGGTGCACCAGCTCAAAGGAGGCACCTGTGTGCGGTTTGATAAGGAGCCAGTGCTGCAGTGGGGCCACTCCTGCTAGGAGGAGGCAGTGTGGCTGTGCTGGGGGACGGCTGGGACGTCTGCAGGTGAGCACTGCAGAAGTCACCTGTGTCCGGGTGTGGACCAGGCACAGGAGGGGCTGCCGGGCTCCCATGGAGGGTGGGAGGGCCAGGAGGTGGCCCCAGGCAGGGGAGGGAAGAGGGACAGGGCCGCCTTTGACCGGAGGGGTTTGGGGGTACAGGGCTAGAAGGCGAGGCTGGGGCGACAGTTTAAAGAGTGAGCTGGAAACTGGGGACAGCAAGAAGGAGGGGGTCACCCGACTAGGGGTGGATTTGGGTGAGAGGCTGCAGGGCCTGTGGTCATGTCCTGGGGAGCAGGTGGGAGCCAGAGGCTGTAACCTCTGTGCAGAGTTCACATGAACAGGAGACAGGTCTGTCTGTGGAGGGGTCCTGACAGGTCTGGGCCCCTAGGTCTTCAGGAGGCACCCGTTTGAGCACCACAGCACGGCCTGGAGAGGACAGGTCGGTGTGTGTCGGGGGGGTGTTTCCAGGTGGTCTCGATTGTTGTGAGTTAAATTATGTGCTCCCCAAAAGATATACCTCCGCCCTAAACTCCCTGTCCCTGTACCTGGGAATGTGACCTTGTTTAGAAACAAGTCTTTGCAGGGAATTCCCTGGTGGTCCAGTGGTTAGGACTCCACGCTTTCACTGCCACGGGCCTGGGTTCAATCCCTGGTTGGGGAACTAAGATCCTGCAAGCTGTGCGGTGCTGCCAAAAAAAAAGAAACAAGTCTCTGCAGATGTAATTAAGGTAAAATGAGGCCATTAGGATGGGCCCTAAGTTGATATGACCGGTGTCCTTATAAGAAGGAAATTTGGACACAAACACAGGGGAGGGAAGACCACATGAGGACAGAGGCAGAGGTGGGGCTGGTGTGTCCACAAGCCAAGGAACGCCAAGGATTAACAGCAGAAGAGGCAGGAGGGAGGGTCCCTGGAGCCTCAGAGGGAGCCCAGCCCTGTGCACCTTGACCTCAGCCTCTGGCCCCAGAGTGGATTTGCATGAGTGGAATTGTGTTGCTTGAGGCCGCCTGGTGTATGGTGCTTGGTTTTGGCGGCTCCTGGACACGAATGGCCCTGCGTGCTTCTAGATGTCGGGAGGAGGCTTCCTGGGGAGCAGAAGGCACTTGCTGCAAAGAAGCGTTGAGAAGCAGGGCTGGGAGGGGGCGCCCACAGAGGGGAGTGGAGCCCCCAGGAGGAAAGGGGGACTGTGCAGGCCAGAGGTGGGTGCTGCCCCCACGGTCCCAGCCCTGCTGTCTCCCTGAGGGGCTCGGGTCGGTCTTTTCTTCCTGTCACCACTTTTGCATCAGGCCACCTTTCAGTCACCTCTATCCTTGGATGTGGTCATCGGGTGCGTCACATGAAACTGTTGGTGGGGCTGGTCCAGCTGTGCAGGCGCTATTGTCACAGTTGGGACAGCGCTGTGAGCAGCGCTTCACGTCTTCCTGCCGCTCCCCCAGGACTGAGGAGCTTGGGGTGCTGCCAGCCCAGGGCCTGCATCGATGTCCACAGCGTCCGGTGTCACAGGCTCAGCCCCTTTGGCCTCCTCACACCCCAGAGCAGAGGAGGAAACTCCAGGGGCCCTGGCCCGGTTGCCACCCTGTGTGTTCACCAGCCCTTCAAATAGTTCTTCCTGCAGTGCGGTACAGTCGGGGGATCCCTCTGGGCTGAGGGAGACTGTGCCCCATTCCGTGCTCCTGGCTGTCGTTGCCAGTGGGGCCAGGACCAGGTCGTGTCTTCAGGTGGCGGGGATGAAACAGGGAAGGAAACAGACGCGGGGCCCCCTCGTCCGCCTTCCCAGGTGCGCATGGCAGCCTCGCCCTGGGGCAGAAGCTGCGCTGGGACCCCAGTGGGCCGCTAAGCGCTGGCATCGGGTGGGAGCCCTCCCCGTGGTTGGCTCAGTGGTCCCCATGGGGGCCAGGCAAGGAAGGGATGGGGCTGTCCATTGGGCTGGACCCCAAGTCTGCTCTGCATGTGTCTGGCTCCCGACTCCTCAGAAGTCACACGTCTCCTGCCCTGTTTTTCCCCGAGTGTGGTAGAGGGTCTTTCATTTGAAAGGCAGCAGCCCCCTCCCTGGGCGTGGGTCTCTCTGTTCCAGAGCCACAGTCTCATCCCCTTGCTTTTTTTTTTTAAAAATAAATTTATTTGTTTATTTATTTATTTTTGGCTGTGTTGGGTCTTCGTTGCTGCCATGGACTTTCTCTAGTTGTGGCGAGCGGGGGCTTCTCTTGTTGCAGAGCATGGACTCTAGGCACATGGGCTTCAGTAGTTGTGGCGTGCAGGCTTCAGTAGTTGTGGCTCACGGGCTCTAGAGCGCAGGCTCAGTAGTTGTGGTGCATAGGCTTAGTTGCTCCGCGGCATATGGGATCTTCCTGGACCAGGGATTGAACCCGTGTCCCCTGCATTGGCAGGCGGATTCTTAACCACTGCGCCACCAGGGAAGTCCCCACCTTGCCCTCTTGACTCTTGGATCAAATGCGGCCACCCCAGCCTCCCGGCTCCTCCTTCCTCTGCTCCTGGGGGTCTGGCTGAGCCCCAGGGGGTGGGGGGCGTGGTAAGAGCTGAGCTTCCTCCTCTCTGGGGTGGGTCTGACTTGATGCTGCTCGTTGTGTTGGACGCTGTCCAGGGACTCTGACACTTGGCACCAGGCAGCTGGGGGCGGGGCAGAGGTGGGAGGCTGACCCAGAGCAGGCAGTTCTGATGAGGGTCCCCGTGGTCCACCCCTGGGCTGGGGGCATTGAGTGCCTTTGTGGCCTCTTGAAATGGGACTTGGTGCATCTGACCAGGCTTCATGGGGATGGGGCACTGAGGGGCCCTGCAGCCAGCAGGGGGCACGGGACTGGGCCACACAGGAGAGGCCACCTGCCTCTTGGAAGGGGTGCTTTGGGAGAGCAGACCCCAGAGGAGGGTTGGGGAGAAAGGTTCTGAGGTGGCAGAGCTCCTGTGTGCTGTGCCTTCGATGTCACCACGGTTTGCTGCGGACCTGCCTGTGACTTTGTGCTGGGGAGGTCTCTCTGGCCCCACGCTGTGTCCCAGGAGCTCCTGCAGCCCCTCCCCTCGGTTCCCAGGCCACAGCTTCCCTGAGTCGACCCTGTGGGGCCGTGGGAACTTTGGGGGTTGGCAGGCCTGACCTCGGCCACCCAAGACAGCTTCCTGCTTGGTGTCAGGTCCCCAGGGTACAGGACCCCAGGAGGGAGTGTCAAGTGGGGTCAGCGCCGAGAGGGCCATGTTCCATTCCCCTGTCCCTTTAACAGACAGGCCTGGGGGGCACCGAGGGCCGCAGCAGAACACCCAGCTCAGTGCCCCAGGGGAGAACGGATGTGGGTCTCTGCTGTGACCCGGGTGAGGAGGTCAGCGCAGGTGCCACCTGAGTTGTCTGTGAGCCGCTTTCCCCTGGATGTCGCTGTCCCAGAATTTTCTTTACTAGTCAAGCATGTTTATTTGGTCAGATTTTACCAAATGATTAGAAGTTGAGTCAGTGAGATGAGGGCTGTGTTGCTGAGGCTAGTAGATTGGCCCCAAGCCCAGATGGGTCCCCTCCGCCACGAGAGCCTGGCTTTCCCCCACGATGACGCCGGTTCTGTTCTGCAGGATCCTCTTTAGACCTTCACCTCGGCGACATCAGCCTCGTGCCCCCAGATAAGGACCTGGAGGAGCACGACAGCCGTGACCTCGGACCCACAGGTAGTGCCTGAACCCGGTGCTTTCCAGGGCCTTCTGTTGTGGCTCTAAGGTGGGAGGGGTCCTGTCTCCCTCCCTGCCCCCCCAACCCTGAGGTCCCTGCAGAGGTGGGGGTCAGGGCTTCGTGGCCCTTCTGAGATGTTTAACCACTGCATTGGCATGAAGACAAATGTGTTAACATTAGATACTGAATCATTCTGTTTGACCTAAAAGTTTATCTTTTTTCTTCTGTTATTTTTTTAAAGATTTATTTATTATTTATTCAATTAATTTATTTTTGGCTGTGTCGGGTCTTAGTTGAGGCATGCGGGATATTTCGTTGCGGCGCACAGGCTTTTCTCTAGTTGTGGCGTGTGGGTTTTCTCTCTCTAGTTGTGGTGCATGGGCTCTGTAGTTTGCAGCACGGAGGCTCTCTAGTTGAGGCACCCGGGCTCAGTAATTGTGGCGCGAGGGCTTAGTTGCCCTGAGGCATGTGGGATCTTAGTCCCCTGACCAGGGATCCAACCCACGTCTCCTGCATTGTAAGGTAGATTCTTTACCACTGGACCACCCAGGAAATCCCTCTTCTATTATTAAAAGAAACCATTTCTGGGGGGCCCAAAAAGTACTGGGACCACCATGCCCATGGACAGGTCGGCCGGGCAGGGCCTTGTGGGTGGGTGTCTGAGCAGTGAGGGGTGCAGCCACGTGTCCCTGGGTGGGGGTCCCCCCAGCACCCCCACCCCGGTGTCCACCTGCTCCATCAGCTCGGAGCGGTGCTGGGGGATTCCTGGGGCAGAGGATCTCGCTCCGCCCCTCGCTAACCCAGCCCCTCCGCCCCACGCAGGTCAGCGGTCGCTGGGGGGCTCGGCGCCCGTGGCCATCCCAGGCTGCCTGCCCCGCTCCCCGTCCCTGCAGTCCTCGTCGTCCCTGTCCGCCTCCCCGCTCAGCTCCTTCTCACAGTCCCTGTCGGGGCCGCTCGTCTCCTCAGCCATGACGCCCCCCCAGCAGCCGCCAGCCCTCAAGTCGGAGCCCCGAGCGCTGGGCCCCCCAGCCCCGTCCTACAACTCCTTCGGTGAGCGGGGCTCTTGGGGCTCCAGGTGCGGGAGGCAGCCACAGTGTGGCCCATCCTGTCCCCGTGTCTGCTGCTTGGCGGAAGGTGCCCTGGGCAGGGGGCCTGGGGTTTGCACCTGAACCTCTGTGGGGGTGTCAGTGTGCTTGGGACCCCGAGCCGCTCTCGTGACAGCACCGCGGCGAGATCTGCCTCACTCACCGCAGGCTGCGGGGGTGTGACATCACCAGAGACCAAGCGCAGAACCAGACGGATTTGCAAAAACAGGAAACTTGATTTAAATTTCTTTCCTTGAAAAATGTTATCTTATTCGATCTGTTTTGTTTTAAAAGAGTTGATATTTTAAAGTATCTGTTTTACTTTCCAATGACACGTGTATGTCAATGGATGTCACCCAGGCAAACAAAAACCCTTTGGGGTCCTGTAGATTCTAAGTGCGTAAAGGGTTCTGGAACGAGAATCTGAGCACTGCTGCCCCCAGGATGCAGCCACAGAAACGGATTTGTTTCCTTTTCTGGTGGAGAGATCGGGGTCCCCAGAGCTTGCCGGGGAGATGCTTGTGAGGTCCCAGCACAAGCAGGCTGACATCCGGCTCCTCCACACTCAGGCTTGAATGGCGTCCCCGGCAGCATCTGGGACTTTGTCTCTGGCAGCTTCTCTCCCAGCCCGTCCCCCATCCTGAATGCTGGCCCCACGGCCCCTTCAGGCACGAGTCCAAACAGTGCCGAGCTGGCCCGGGTCAGGCGGCAGCTGGACGAGGCCAAGAGGAAGATCCGGCAGTGGGAGGAATCCTGGCAACAGGTGAAGCAGGTGAGCCTGGGAAGGGGCCGCCGCACAGGTGACACAGGCGGGTGTGGCGGCTGCCGGCCCCGTCACTGCAGCCCCTGGGTTTCAGGCCTGTGACGCGTGGCAGCGGGAGGCCAAGGAGGCCAAGGAGCGGGCGCTCGCGGCCGACAGCGCCCGGCAGCTGGCGCTGCAGAAGAAGGAGGAGGTGGAGGCCCAGTTCCGACGGCTGCAGGAGGAGCTGGAGGGCCGGGGCTTGGCCTCCGTGCTCCCCGGGCTGCGCGGCTGTGGTGACATCGGCGCCATCCCCCTGCCGAAGCTGCATTCGCTGCAGAGTCAGCTGCGCCTCGATTTGGAAGCAGTGGATGGGGTGAGTCCAGGTCTCGTTTTCAAGGCACTGGAGGGGGTGCATGGAGGTGGTGGGGAGCTGGCCAAGCAGCTTCCGTCCACTCCCACCTCACCTCCTCTTGGCGGCCGTGCCCTCGTGGACAGGGGCCACATCGCCTCACGTGGCTGGAGCTCTGGTGTTGTCTGGGGCACCTCCCTGGGTTGCCCTCCAGGGTCCCTGGTCACCCCCTTGCCTGGTGTAGCTTGAAAGCCGCTGCCCTCAGCTTAGTGGGAAAATCCTTCCACACCCGGGCATTTTGTTAGAACCTGGGGCAATGGGAAGGCTCCACAGCCCTGCCTCTCAACACACCGTCCCCTCCCCGGCTCACAGCCCAGGCCGCTGGGATGCATACCTCTCATCCGTCTCCAAGGTGCTATCATCCAGGTTTTGGCTGCTGTCGGCCGGGGCTGGGTCCCAAGTCGGGGTCCATCCTGACCCGGCCCCTCCGTGTGGCCGCCTGCCTAGCTACCCTTCCCACACCACGTGGTGGCTCTGGCCCCGGGAGCCCAACCCCACCCAAGGGTCTCGTGGTGAAGCCTCTCCCACCCCATCTTTTCGTTCCTGGGTGGCCCCCAGCAGGGGAGTTCATCCCACCCTGACCCTGGGCCCGGCCTGGGTGGGGGTGGGGTACCCCCTGACTGCGTCTCCCCCGCAGGTGATCTTCCAGCTGCGAGCGAAGCAGTGCGGGGTGTGCGGGGAGCGGGCCCGCGGCGCTGTCCTGCGGCCCTGCCAGCATCGTGTGCTCTGCGAGCCGTGTGCGGCCAGCGCACCCGAGTGCCCCTACTGCGCGGGCCAGCCCCTGCCCTGGTGACGGCTGCCTTGTCGCCCGCCTCCTGGTGCCACCGACGTCGGGACCCCAGCCCCAAACAGACCACCCACGGTCTCGTACTCTCCTCACAGACCCTGAAGGCCCTGTGGGGCTCGGCAGGCAGGGTGACTCTGCGGGGTTTGTGGTTCTGACGCCACTGTGACCGGATCCTGGGAGTTCACATCCCGAGAAGCACTTTGTAGACGGAAGAGTTTAGGCAGACGTTCCGAGTTGCTATAAGCTGCTTTGAGGTTCATGTTTTTAATATGCGATAATATGAAGCTTTATACGTGTACTGTGAACAGAGTATTTCCTATCGGTCTATCGTTAATCCATAGTACGGTAAACACATTAGGTTTCATATCTGAAATTAGTACTTATGAAGTGAGCATTTATCTAGTAGTGAGAAATGCCTAGGATTTTTACAGTTTCCAAATTAAGTGCAAACTAATAGTATTTATAGCAGAGTGATTATTGAGAGACACATATACATGTAGATGTTTTTAATTTTATGAAGGGAACTCATTTCCTGAACACGTGCACATTAACTGGAGCGTCAGTGACAGCGCCCCGCGCCTGCGGCCTCCCGCTCAAGTGCCTGCGCCTAGGAAAGCCAAGGAGCTGCGTGCTGTCCTTTCTCCCCTGGACTTGGTCAGCACAGTGACAGTGAGCAGGGCAGTGGGGTGGGGGACCCGACGGGGCGGGCGTCACACTGACTGTGCAGAGCCTTGTGGTGCTCCCCCTTCCCAGAGCTTGCTGGCGGGCGTCCTGGCTGGAGCCTCTCTCCACCC
>NW_021146772.1:0-6561 GCF_002837175.3 Physeter macrocephalus
TTCTGCAAGCTGCACTAGTTTAAATTATACTAAAAATAAAATTTAGCATCTTTAAGAAGACTAAGAGTTTAACATTTCTTTTAAGCTAATTATTAAACGAAACATGTGTATTATCATCTATAAATAACTTACTAAGGACACTGTTTCCTGAAAACTGCCTTAAACAGGCTAATTAAAAAATCATTAAACTATATACAGTGATGGGCTCCCCAAGTTACTGGGCCACCTCTAAAGAAAATACATTCAACTACGCATAAACTCTTGCTGTTTAAAACACCTAGTAAGTCTATGTGTACCTTTATCTTAAAACTATAAGTTTTACAAGTTCCTTTCATAGAGAAGTCTGCCAAGCCACTGATCAACAAGAAGAGAAAAAGCTGCAAACATCCAGGAAATTTCTTCCTACGTCATAGTACACAGGAGTTTGAAAAAGGATCTCAGTGCCTTCCACCTTTTATCTGCGTTTATAAATTTAAGGTTTCAGGGCTTCAATAAAGCTCACACATGGCTTTGGCTCTGACTTTTATTCCCAAGCCTTCCAAAAGGTAGTTTTTTTTTTTTTTTTTCTTTCTCTTTTGTCTTCAGTGCATTTCCTCTGGCCCAACATGGCTGTTTTATTCCATGGCTTTCCAAAGAGCAGCTCCGTGTCTTGACAGTCTTTTCAATGTCGTCACTATCTTCCCCTTCCAATCTACTATTGCAGAATGGCTGGCTGGACTGCAAGTTGAAAAGTAAACAAGTGCTTTCTGGCTGTACTTTGTTCAGCTCTTCTCGTTATCTGCTTCCCCTATCCAGTTGCCCTTTCCCCAGTCCCTAGCACTTTTTTTTCCCTTCCATCAGTTGCCTTTTTGTTCCATGTCTTTTATCTCCTGCTATTCTCCTGCCGTTCCAGTCAAACCTCAACCCCAAACCCACACATCCTTTGGTCTCATTGCCACTAGTGATTAAAACAGCCACTCTAAGCTTACTTTCAACAATTAAAAAAGGCCTCAGAAAATGTTCAGTGCTCCCAATTTTATTTTTATTTAATGCTAAACGTTAAAGAAAAAAAAAGGTACTGTAAATCTGACAAATGACAGAATGCAGGTGATATTTCCATAGTGTGATTTTAAAATAGAATAATGTTGATATCTGAGATTACACTCACTTCAGTTGACATGAGTTTCATCATATATAGAAAAAGTATCACCTTCAACTTAAAAAAAAAAAGTAAAGGTTAAAAGGTGGCACACTTTTAAAATACTTGGTGGCCAAGGAAAGGTATCTAGTAAAAGTTGTAAACCATGTGTACGTTCTCATAACTTTTAATGTGAGGCCACATGAAAGACAGTACATCTGTTAAATTCTATAAATTGTTAAAGCAAAAAAGTGAAAGCTTCAACACCCCATCCCCTAATATTTTGAGTATTAAAAGCACAGCTGAAATATTAGGATTTGAAATCTGATACTGCCCATGTACAGTAAGTAGCTTTCTGACATCTTTATCCAGCTGTGGAGAATCTCTGCACTGTCATCAGGTACAACAAAGGATCAAACCCATGTCCCAGTGTTAACTTTTTAACTTAAGAGAATGCCAGAGATATAACCCATATCAACACTTTCCAGCTGCAAGCCTTCTAACGAAGGCCACCCAAGGGCCAGTCGGACTCTCATTTTTTAATAGGAGTAAACAACACACAGCCCTTTAAAGCTGTTTAAATTCTCCCTCTTAAACAGCAGCACAGAGATACCATAGGTTGTCGTTTCCACAGCTGGATAGACTTATTCAAAACAGCAGGATGGTTCTTTACTAATCTTTTTGGAAAGCTTATCTGTATTAAAAATGCAAAACATACAGATAGCTACCACAAATTAGGTCAAATGACTGATCAACTTGTAACATCTATGAGGTCAAATTCCAGTTTATAATAAAGTGCCTAGATACGCATTTATACAACAGACCATAATAAGTTGAATTCTTTACAAATGTCTTATGGGCATGTAAAATTGACTGTGTTTCTGCATGTGTGCATTTACATAAGAGAAACCAGTCTGCTCTGAGTCACAGATACTCCAATTAAAAAAAAAAGTGTAACAACAAACTGGTTAATCATGCAAGTCTGTTTGCAATATAACAATGACGGGTAACATGAATTTGCACAGCATTAATAGGTGCGCTCATTAAAAACACCATGAAAAAAATACTGTATTTGGTGCAGTATCTGATTTTCAAGTGTTAATAACTCGACCATTAAAAAATATTTGAGCAATTTAAAAATGAAAGACAAAAACATAACTGAAGAAGGATCCAAAGTGGGTAACAATCTATATTTTCAAATTAAAATAAAAGCTCGGTTGGGAACGACACACAGAAGTTGTAGTAGACCTCGAAGCCATGATTCAGCCTAATTAGAGGGCCAAGTTACAAACACCTGAACATGAAAGGATTTAAAGTAGTGTTCCTGTCAATGTTAAATCATAACAGCACAGAAGAAAAACCAGTATCACTGTGAGACAACTATTTCTAATAACTGATGATTTATTGGTTTAAAAAAACTCACTTTACTGATGCAAAACAGTAATCAAAAGAAATTAGTTTACAAAACGTTTCTAAAAATAGTTGAGAAGTGGGGCCTATTATGTAAAACCCTTTAATTTTCGCTAGTTTATCATTTTTGTCCAGAAGAACAGTATTATTCACTTGGTATTTCAAACACATGTAAGAAGGAAATTACAGGTTTCCTCCACCCCCATTTGGGCTGTCACTGATATGCCCACGGGCGGTCCTGGCAGCACCCTGCGCTGTTACTGTCTTTGTACCATACTGTATTTAGCACTCACTACAAACAGGGTGTAGGTGATCATATCAACAGCAATGGGGCTACAGGTAAATGATAAAACAACAAAACACAAAACAGAAACGAAGCCAATCCCACAATCTCCAAGTTCCCCTGGACTGTAACTTCTCTTTCGACTCTCTTCAAAGGAAAACGACCACAGCCAACGACAGACAGAGTGCTCCAGGGTATTTCGAAAGATCAAGTGGCGCTGCAGAGCCAGGCTCCACGCAAAGATGGCAGTGCCATCTCGTCCTCACCATCATCCGTTATCACTGCCTTGAGTCACTGGATTGTGTATTATGCAACCGACTAGCATGCAGCATTGTAATCTTACAACTGATCACATGGGCAGTGAACAGTGGTCAACTTTGCCTTAAAACAAACAAAAAAAAATCACCCCCCCCACCCCGCCCCAGTCCTGAAAATCTCTCAGCAGCAACTCAGGCAGTCATCAACAGCCCAACAACTGAACTTTAAGAACAAAATCCAAAATCGAGAAAGATTCAAAATCGGTTTCCTGTTACTCTCAAAGGACAACGTTTGGGGGGAAACTTGGTGACATTTCCCAGTGGCATGCCCACTTCACAACAGTGCCCCTTTCGCTCATTTCCTTTCCTTCTCCACCACTTGGCCTCCAGCCTGAGAAAGGGGCCAGCAATAAGGAATAACAGACAGTAAGGCAATCTTACGACGTCAGAAAATGTATTTGGCTTTTTTTTTTTCTTTTTAAAATAAGTGCATACAAATACAGCTAGAAGCGTTTCTGATTTGCCAAGTGCTCTAAAAAAGCAGCGCAAGTCACAGCCTACATTGAACGGTAACTGTCACCAGGATAATAAAGCACAAAGATATGCTAATAACGTTAACAAAAGAAGAAAATGCTTTTATAAGTACATACCTTTTGTCGTCAAAAAGAAAAAAAAAATAGAAACACAATGTATTCAAAAAAATCAAAATTATACAGCCATGTTTATGAAGTCTACATTTCCCTTGTCTTGGATATATATATATGTGAAGATATATACACAATTCAAGCAGTTTTAGTTAAGGGTAATCATTGGGTTTTTCTGAAACCGGAAAGTCACGAGTCTCTCTCTTTTTTCACTTTCACATCTCCAGCAAGGATGGTTGCAATTTCCCCTTGCATGAAGGCCCAGGGGACATTGGAGCCCACAAGGGGGCATTTTTCCCCACTGGGACAATAGACCTCTCCACTGGCTCCCTGCTGCTTGATGCTTTGTCTGGAGCAAGGGAAGCAGAACTTGTGCGAAGGGACGGACGGGCACTGCACAAAGTGGGTGTCCTCCAGCCGCTCGTGGCAGAGGGTGCAGCACAGCGGGGCGCTGGCCGCCAGCGAGGAGTCCGGGAGGCTGGCGGGGTGCACGGGCTCCAGTCCTCCTGTGCTGCCTGGCCCCTGGCCCCCCACCTCTCGGGGGCCCAGCCTTCTTTGGTTCATAGAGGACGGAGAGGGTGGGCTGCTGCTGTTCCTCCTGGTGGTGGAGTGCACCTGGTTGGCATCTTTCGAGGCATGACTGCCCCCCGCATTGTCTGCTACCAAGATTAGGGCTGCCATGGGGGACTGGCCGTTCTGGGCCGCTTCAGGCGGTGTGGTCCGGTTGGAATGAGGTGAGGCAGTGGGGGGTGGTGGAGACACAAAAGAGGACGTAGGAGTAATAGGGATCTTGAGCCCTTCTGTGGACGTGGACAGCCACGGCTGTGCCTCTCCATTGATCTTAGGGGGCCCGACTTCACCTTCTGGTTCTGGAGAAGGCTTCCTTTTCCTTGCTGTTCTTGCAACTGGAAGAACAAAGACATAAGAGGGAAAAAAAGGGACGTAAACGAACGTGCACTGAAAACGATCTTTTTTTTTCTAACACATAACAAAACTCCCCGAAGAATTTCTCTTCTCTAAAAGCTGGTACATAAAAACTCTCAGGAGTTTCAAGAGCACGTGCAACTTAAACCACTTAGACTGACGGGGCTCTGAGGCAGCCTAGCAGTTGAAAAAAAAAAAAAAAAAAAACCAAAACCACAGAAAATGGCCCCGACAGCGCTGCCTGTTTTCCCACAGGCCTGCCTGTCCCCACACTGCACTGAGCAGCTGACGCTTAACGTCCCCCCGCGCCACGCACACACAGGTTAAAAGGTGACTGGTGCCCTCCTGCTCGCATCCAGGAATGTGCTAGGAAAGGAAAGCCCTGTGTCGCTGCCTGTCAGCCCGTCTGACTCATCTCTGTTATGCTGCTTCAGCACAGGAACACGTTGCCACTAAGCACTGGTTCCGCCTCGAGCAGATCAGGAAGTTGGGTGTTTGTTGCTTCTGGGCCGGGGGGGAACGGCGAATGGGAAGCGCACCCCTCCTCGGCTCTCCATCCCCGGCTCGCCCCTAGATCCCCTCACTCCACAGCCGCCCCTACCTGCTTTAGACCCGTTGGCCCCGTTGGCCTCGAAACCCAACAACCTGCCTGCAGTCAGGGCCGGCTCCTTCTTAAACTTGCTCTCGAAGGGCCCCGAGTGGCCGTGCTGGTGCAGCGCCAGCAGCGTGTCTCGCACGGTCTTGGGCCGGTTGACCCAGTCCTGCTCGCCGGGCCCGCGGCCTTTGCCCGCGCCCTCAGTGCCCAGCTCGGCCGCCCCGGCCGCCGAGGACAGGCTGTCGGCCGGGCCGCGGTGCGAGCCCGCCGGCGGCTGCTTCTCCTTGGCCGCCGCCTCGCGCTGCTCGTGTTCCGCGGCCGCGCCGCTCGACACGGACGCCGGCCGCTTGTGGGCGCCCAGTTCGGCGGGCTGCGCCGAGCCCAGGCCGGCGGCCGCGGCCCCGGACACGGCGGCCAGCGAGGCGGCGGCGCGGCCGCCCAGGCCGAGCGCCGCGGGCAGCGGCGTGGCCGAGCCGTTCATGAGCGGCACCAGGGTGGGCGGCACAGCGTGGCCGCGCCGCGGGTTCGGGCTCTGGCGGTTCAGCTCGGGCGGCTCCTCCAGCTTGGAGAAGCCGTTGGGCACCAGGATGCCGTTCACGGGCGGCGGCTGCGGCGTCGGCGGCTGGGCCAGGCTCGCGGCCGGGCGGCTGCCGCCGAAGTCGGAACCCAGGCGCGGAGGCCGCTCGGCCGCGGCGGCCGCCAAGGGATAGCGCTCCAGGGCCTGCGGGGCGCGCGGGGCAGCCTCGGGGCCGCCGTGGCCGAGCGGCGGCGGCTGTTGCTGCTGCTGCTGCAGAAGGAGGTCCTTGGCCGAGAGCGGCGGCGGCTTGGCGGCGGCCGGGGCCGCGGCGCCGGGCGGGGAGCGGCCCTCCGGGAAGCAGCCGTGCGCCCGCTTGAGCTGCCGCGCCGTCTCGATGACGAACTCGACGCGGTCGGCGCCCTCGTAGTTGACGCAGCCACGGCACACGGGCTCGGTGAAGTCCCAGATCATGGCCCAAGGCATGCGGGGCAGGTCACACAGGTAGCACGACTGCCGCCGGGACGCGGCCGCCACCGCCACCGCCGCGGCCATGTCCGAGGAGCCCGCGGCGCCGGAGGAGGAGGAGGAGGAGGGGGGGGCGCCGCCGCTCCCCGCCGGCACCACGCGCGCCCTCCTCCCCCCCCAACCCCGCGTCTCTCCCACCAGCGGCGGCGGCGGCAAAGCCCGCGAAGGCTCGGCGCCCGCGCAGCGCCCCCGGTGCACGAGGGGCGGCGGGCGCGGGGCGAGGGGCTGCAGCCGCGGCAGCACGTCCCCCCGGCCTGCGCGGGCGCGGGCGGACGGCGGGGCGGCGCGG
>NW_021146772.1:6943-25000 GCF_002837175.3 Physeter macrocephalus
GCTCGGGCACGGCGCGGGCCACGGGTCGCTCCACTGTTCTCTCACAGCTCCTGGCGTCGCCGCTCTCCAGCGCCCGCGTCAGCGCCCAACCCGCCTCAGCTCCGCCGCCGCCGTCGCTGCTGCTGCTGCCGCCGCGGCCGCTCCACTTCTACAGACTTGATTCTTCGACAGCCTCGCAAGGCGCCTGCGCGGGCCCCCTCCCCTCGCGCGCGCGCCCGCCCTCCCCCGCGCCCTCCCCCTCCCCCTGCCGGAGATCGAGCGCTGCCGGGAGAGCCGGCTCTGCGGCGCCCGCCTGCCCGCCAGCCAGTGCTGCGGCCCGTGTCCCCGACGTGAACGCGTGGCTGGCACGGCTTGCCTTCCTCCACCCGCTCGTCTACCTCGACTCCTCGGGCCGAGTCCCCCCCCCTTCAGTTCCGTTTGGGACAAACCGTGCTAAAACTCATGTTTTTATAAACAGGCCACTTTGTAACTTGGTTTTGTCCGTAATCTCTCGCGCATAGGAGCTTTTAAATCAAGCGTGGTTCACATTTTTTACGGAGCTTTATTTATTTGAACTCTTCGATAAGTGCTTTTACACTCGCATGTGTCTTGGGAAGGACACAGGCGCCGCCGGTCCCCTGAAGTTTTCCTAAGAGGAGGGTGTGTGCTCGCAAGCCTAGGACCGCGTCCGCCCGCCGTTTCCCGGAGCCCTTCCGGGAAGGAGCGGGAGCGGGAACACCGCGCGATGGGACCCTCGCAAACACCGAGTCTTCCCCTCGGCCCTCGGCCTGCCCTGCCGCGCGAGGGTCCCTGCTGCCCGTCTTAGGTCCGCGCGGCGGGCGCGTGACGTGGGCGCGGGGCCGCGGCCGCGTGCGCCGCCGTCTCCGAGTGCGCACGCTCCGCGCGGACGTGACTCGGCGCCGCTGGCACTGGCGGCCCCATTGAACGAATGCACATTCCAGGGATCCAGGGTCAGCGGCCCGCGCGGTCGCGTCACCGCGCAGGCTCCGCCCCCCTCCCGCGACTCTGGGGCTCCAGGCCCCGCCCCCGGGGCCAACCTCGGACTCGAGGCGGCGCGGGGCGCGGGCCCGAGCCACGGTGCGGTCCGCGCCCGTCGTGGGGCCGAGCCGCTGGCTGGCCGGCGGGGGGCGCGGGGCCCGGCGGTGGGGCAGGGACGGCCTCGCGCCCACCGCGCAGCCCAGGCTGGGCTTGGGTGGGTGCAGAGCCGCCTGGCGCGAAGTCGAGGTGTGGCCGCGGAGCCGGCCAGGCCCGCCGCGCTTTGCCACCGTTGGCAGCCGTACACTGTGCCCAAGTGAAGTGAGCACTTGAGTTTCACACTTTTATCGGGAGGAGGAGCTGGCGTGTGTTATGGTAAATCACTTTTGGCTGGTCGTTAGTCTTACTGACTAATAGATGCGAGCTTAGTCACTCTCAGTTGGGACTTTTACACTTCACCTCTGGAAGGGCGGCCTCCGGAGCTTCCTTTGTTGGAAAACAGGCCTACATCTCTCCCTGAGACTGGAAAGAGCTGGTTAAGTGTGGGAAGAACAGGGTACTAATTATGTTATCTTTCCTACAACTGGATTGGTAGGTGGAGAGAGAGGAAAAAAATCCTGCTGACATTTCTCTCTAGTTGCTGCTATTGAAAATGCCAGGGTGCTTCAAAGGATTAACCACAAGGAAGAGGAAGAACACCCCTAGAGAAACAGCGGAGGGAGCTGCTTAGAGCACGTGAAAAAACCTGTTCGAAAGTGGCACAGAAAATGTAATGCCGCACCAAAATGTTTTTGCAGGCGAAGCTTGAATGACTTCTCATGGGGATTTCCAGAGAAGGTGCGCCTGCCCTAAAGGTCTCCCCATCTGTTCCCGGATATTGCCCTGCAATTACAGTCCTGCCCCACCCTCTCCTAGCTGGGAGAGTGGGACCCCGGTCCCCAGCAGCTGGTGCCAGTGGATTTGGTCACACCTGGTCCCTGCTGTTGCGCATCTCTCTCAGGACCCGTCACTCTCCTTGGAGGCCCTGAGCCGCTCATTCTAGCATGTGACTTCACCTACTAGGCCACTGCCCAGAGGGGATGAAGTCCAGAGATGCGCCGTCTCAACACCCCCAAGAAATGGCCCCCCTAGGCAGGGATGGAAATATTAAAAGAAAACAACTCGGGGTTAGAGCCACGGCCTAGTTTTACTCATCTACCTGCGAGCAGGCACCGTAATACCCTCGTGGGAAAGCCTATGGCTCCCTCCCAAATAGAAACACCGAGATCCAAATTCTGCCTCGAGAGGTACTAAGTAAGGATTTTTGTAGAACAGAGCTTTTCTTCTCCAAATGAAGAGCATTTCCTTCTTATTTTACACTACCAGTTCAATGTCGAAACTCAGTTGTTGTAACTTCCCTAACGAAATGCCCGCTAGAAAATGGAAAGGCTGTTTTAGTTCTGGTTTCTTTTGCCATAAAAGGATCCGGGGTCAAGGGGGTTAAGGCTGGCCCTGGATCCAGAGCAGCAATTCCTTATATTGTATCAAAAGTCTTTCATGCTGCCTGGCCTTTCATGTAGCTCCGAAGCAGCTTTATCGATGTATGCTAAGTAAACAGAGCTTTGTTTTCGTCTTCCACCCACTGCCCTCCCTCCCGGCACAGACTGGAGTTGGATCCCTTCCAAAGCGGCTGCTGCAGCAGTTAGAGCTGCCTGCTCCACACACAGGAGCAGGGTTTCTAGGGTGAGGCAATGCGTCTGCAATTCGCAGAGACAAGGCAGGAATTGTAATTGTAGTTCATCATGTGATGACTTATGAAAGAGGAAGTTGGTATGTTTTAGTCATGTAGACTCTGCCCTCTTGCTTAAAAGGCTCCGGGTCCTCTCAAAAGGGAATTATGATCCTCTTTACCACTCCGAGTCAAGGTTACCGGGGTTGGCTGCAGTGTGCTCCTACACGTTCATACGTGGACAGGCAGGCAGATGCCCCGTGAAGTGTTGGTGGGACAGTGGATTGAAGTTGGCTTTTAACCAGAACACTGAAATGCTCCAATTTGTCTTAAGAAATATTCTGTGGGGAACACTCCTGCTGAGACTAGAAGAAGCAACAGTCTTTTCCAGCTCGAATTTCTTAAGATTGAAAAAAAAAAGAAAGAAAGAAAATCTCAGTGTAGAAGCAAAAGGAAAGCCATTCAGTGTGATATTCTCAAAAGCTGGCATAAGGGAAGTGATTGGAAGGTAAACCAAAGGGAACAGTTCTAAGCAGTAGCTCAGTGGGTAGAACAAATCTGACCCCCTCACTGAGATTTACATGGGTTTCCCCTGTGTGAGCATTAAACATCTAAAATCTGAATCTGGTCCCCCGAGGTTATTCCAGTTGAGATGCTCTTGTTAACACACCACAGCCCCGTACTGGCACTCGACAGGGCAGCGTAAAGAAATGGTTCTTAGCAGAGGACCTTGATGGAACTCTGCCCCTAGGACACGCAGCTCTGGGAGGGCTGCGACCCCGTGCCCCCAGCAGCGTGTGGGTGCTGTCCAGGACGTGGTATTTCTAGGGACTACTGAGTTCCTACGCGTCACCCTATATCCACATGCGGAATCACAGCCTTCATTCTTCAGAGTGCAGTTTCTATTAATAGCATGATGTTGCAACCATACTAAAGCTTCTTAAACTCTGACCCTGGCATATTTGGAGGAGAAAAAAAATGCAGCCACATGTCATCCGAATTTCTGTGGCTACCATCCTAGGCTCTTTGTACTTGGCCAGAAGTAAGACTTCTGGAAGAGTAAGTAAGATTGGAGGAGCATGTGTGATATTCAGGGCTTTCCACTTTGAAAAAGTTATAAATACATATTTGAACATATTTGTTTATATGAATACATCCGCACATACTATGGAGAGTCGTGACATACAGGAACCTTCTGGAACAGATATGAGCGCCTTCCTTCTGAGCAATAGCATTTTACGAGACAATCCTACTGGTTTTCAAATTGCAAATATGCTATTTTAGAAATACTTTCCCTCTGTTTGACCTCTCCCTGTAGCCTACCCACCCTGTGTGCAGAAAGCATTCAGATATTAAAAAGACTTTTGCATGTGGAGGAGATAAACTCTCTGTGGAGGGTCTAAGAATCAGGCCAAATAAAATCACAGGAGCTCTTAATCATCCACATATTATACACAGAAGCTGTTCGTCCCCAGCCTATGGGTGAACATAGGTACAGGTCCCCATTTAGAGTAAAATTTGGGGCCTTGAGGTAGGTTAGCTACTTGCTGTGTCAGAATTTAAAGAGCTAAGTGAAAAATACAGACAAAGGAGAGATGGAGGTCATACACTCGCTCAGTCTGCAAGGAAATTTGGAGGAGAACTGGAAGGAATTCAACAGCCATTCGATGCCAGAACCCTCCTATTGACTTTTTGGAGAGAGCATAATGAAACGCACTTTTCTGGAATAATATCTGCATATGCAGGTTTAACTTACATTTAAGACACTCACTAAAATCCTTTAAACGATATCACTAGGAAGACCCTGACAAAATAACGAGCTAACCTCTCGGATAATGTTTGAAAAAAATAAAATGGTAAATTTTCTCTCATTAGCTTGCTTACTTAAAAAGGTAACTTTCCTACTACACATTCAGTAGTAAGGGAACTGAAAAAAATAGAAGATGTTACAGTTCTGAAAGGTCAAGCATGATGTGATAGCTTTGCGTTTATTATTGCTTTCACGTGGACATTCAGAAAAGTTGTTTCGAGCATGAATTTTGTTGTCATCCTTTTGCAGAAGCTAAAAACCGAAGACAGTGAAAGATTAAGTGATTTGCCTATTGTAACATGAAAGGTGAGTACCAGAACTGAAATCCAAGTATGAGTATTTTTGTCTAACAATATAGTCTAGAACATTCTGTTTACACTTTGCATTTTAAAAAAACATGTGATCACAGTTTAGAGGTCTAGAAGAAGCATGTTAACATTTGTGAGTGTTAACAAAAAGAGTGCTAAGATTTGCCTATCTATATCTGTATTTATAGGAAACAAGAACATTCTAGTACAGTTCACAGGACAGGTGATCCAAAGAAAAAAGATAGAGGGATATGGTAGAGTTGAGAGATGCCACCGCGCCATGCCTCTTATGGGACTTCTGAAATGGCAAACCATGTTGCCCTGGTGAAACTTAGAACTTATGAACCATAGATTAAAAATTGATCTTAGGTGTTTGGATCAAAAATTCTGTTCTGGGATTTAGTTGAGTGAGGAAATAGTTTGGTAACTCACCAAATTGGAATACTGTGCCTCCAATTCTTTATGCCCTATTTCCTTGCAAACAAAGAGAAAAGTCTCATGAAATCATTTAATTCCTACTGTAGGTCTTCAGTTCTGGCTACTCTGCACTCAGGCAGGTAAATACACCGTGGCTACAAGGCACTGAAAAGAAAAAACCATGGAGTTAGATATTTCATAGAATTTCATCGTTGTGAAGGGGCTGTAGGAAAAGCACAATGATCATAATTTATTCACATAAGCTTTCACTGTTATTGTTTGTATTTCTTATGAGATAGAAGTTAGCCAATATGAACTAGATTGACTTTCTCTTGACAAGATGCAAATATATTTTGTGAAAGAATGCCAATCAGCAGGAAAATTTGGCCTTTACCAATGGGGTTTCAATAATCTGTGCTGGTGACTGACTTGCTGTGGTCTAATGTGCTTTAGCAAACACACACAAAGTAATGTTATTTAAAATAGTTATGTGTATGGGTGGTAGTCCAATGATATCTAAAGATCCAAACTGTAACAATAAACTTTTCTCCAAACTTTGTTTTTTGGTCAGTTTTATGTACAAAGGAGATACAGAGAACTCCCTGCAGAAGGAAAAAAGGAAGGAAAGTTTAAAAGACTAATTGTGGGCTGTAATTTATTAATTGGAGTGAATGTCTGTATGCATTGGCACATCCGTTCCTGGGGCCACATGGTACTACGTCTTTGCCAAGGGGAGTGCAAAACCGTGGAGAGAATTAAGATTCACACTCAGAATTGAAGTGCATACCGGGAAGAAGGAAACCAAATACATGGGAGAAGATAGCCTAGGTTTGAGCCCTAGAAAAAGACCACTGGTGGACAGAAATAGAAAAATACGTTTCCTAAAGTGACTGCCTAAATATAGTGTGTTTACTAAAAAGCTTGTCACAGACAGCTAAAATGCAAATACATATGAACTTTGATGGGCTTGTTAGCAAGCCTCCTCCGCTCTTCAAGCAAATTCCTGACTGATAAAGTTGGTTCTGAAACATGCCTGGGAATTAACACATGTGAACTTCCTAGGAGTTTTTATTTCTTAGCATTTAAGAAGTAGCTAGATAGTGAACATTTTTCAGACTGCTTTTATTCTTTCTATCTAGCTATCTATCTACCTATATTTGCATTAGCAGAGCAATTCATCTTTTTTTTTTTTAAGATTTTCTTTTTTTTGATGTGGACCATTTTTAAAGTCTTTATTGAATCTGATACAGTATTGCTTCTGTTTTGTGTTTTGGTTTTTTGGCCGCGAGGCATGTGGGATCTTAGCTCCCTGACCAGAGATTGAACCCACACCCCCCTGCTTTGGAAGGTGAAGTCGTAACCACTGGACTGCCAGGGAAGTCCCCCAATTCATTGTTTGTTTGTTTTTTGTTTTTTTTTTTAATTTATTTTTATTTTTTTTTTCCGGTACGCGGGCCTCTCACTGCCGTGGCCTCTCCCGTCGCGGAGCACAGGCTCCGGACGCGCAGGCTCGGCGGCCATGGCTCACGGGCCCAGCCGCTCCGCGGCATATGGGGTCCTCCCAGACCGGGGCACGAGCCCGCGTCCCCTGCATCGGCAGGCGGACCCTCAACCACTGCGCCACCAGGGAAGCCCCATTGTTCTTAATGATGACTAAGAAGACATCAGTGTCTGTTTACTTTATTAATTTGGTAAACTGAGGTACCAGCACAGTAAGGAACTTGCCTTGAGACAAAGAAAGGTACAGTAGAACAACAGCTAGAATTCAGGTTTCCCAAACTGCAGTTCTTTCTTTAGCCCACTGGTGGGCTACCTCCTATTTCTATTTCCTTCACAGGTTCCGTTTTACATACATGTACATATCTGCACAGGAGATGGCTTTGGGACCATAGGTTCTCTTCAAGCAGCTGGCATGTGACCTGAGGCAGATCAGTGGGACACTCGGGGCCCGTGTCTTTCTTGAGCCCATGTCTTTCTTGACACTTGGGCCCATGTTGAACTTGATGTCATTTCTGCTCTGACCCTTCACATGGCAGGTGGGGGTAATGGAAACAAGGAGAACATGGCAAACCCAAGCCCAGCGTTCTTCTGACACATATGGGACCACAAGACAATGCAGATAAACGACTGCAAGTGCCTGCCCATTATTTGGGGGCATTGTGCCATCAAATAAAGTTGTGAGGCTAAATGGCTACCAGATCATCACATCATCTGAGAACATGATGGCTGCTTGGTTTGGGCTCAGATCCCAGGCTAGGAGTGTCTAAACCACAGTCTATACTTAGTTTAAGTTAGCCAGGGCAAAAGCATCTGTATCAGCATTAATATGCCCAACTAAAGTGTCTCAAGGCTTATGGAAAATATTTCTTTCCACAAGAGACTGCCTTATTTTATATACACACACACACACACACACACACACACACACACACATACATACACACATACATATATATATGATGGGCAAAGACTGAATATACTATCCAGAGGCCTTTCAGATTACTCAAGAGGGCCACAGCTGAAGAAAAGAGAAGAAGGAAAAAAAAAAACAGTTCAATACACTGACATGCATTTGGCTGAATAGGTCAGCAGGATGTGGAAACTTGTTTTGAGGTTTTTTTGTGTTCTCACCCAGGATTCCACTGATTAATAGCTGTGTGGCTTCTTTGCTGGCTATATACTGAATTTATGAAGGATACTGTGAGAGTAAGTTCTAGGAATTCTGATGTTTTGAAATTTGTTGGGACTTTGTTAACTATAGTGAAATGTTACATTTGTGACTTTCTATATGACTTTCGTTTATTCGGGTATGAGTATGAAAACTTAATGACGTTTCTTCAGTTCTCTGTATTTCAAAAATGGGGGTGGTGGGAAGCATGTATGTGTAGATGTTCTTTCATTTCAACTATTCTTCAAAAACGAAAAAAAACCAAGTTCTTTACTTTTCATATAAAGATGACTCAATTTATTTTAAAATGAGTGTTCCAGAATCAGACTTCCAGATTCCATGAATTGAAAGTGTGGAAAAGGATAAGCAGCTCCTTTTAGCTGTAACAGGAGACATTCTTTTAAAAGCCTGGAATGCTGAAGCCCTCTTACACTGAAAACATGTCAGGACATGCCTTTTTGGGATACTGTCAAGTGGTTTAGGCTCAGAATTCTACATTCTGTACTTTTGAAGTTGTTTTCTGTTGGCAGATGACTTCTTGATTATTTTCACGTGGTGAGGGTTCAGGCCAACCTCTCCTCTTCCAAGTAATTAAAAAAAAAACAAAAAACCATACTCTGTGAAGTATCCATACTTTAGCAAAAGTTGTGGGTTGTGTGAGTGCTGGGCTTATAATGATCAATCCTCTGACCTTGTCACAGTTCGTAACAAAAGTCAGTTAAAAAATCAGGCACACGCTACCTAGAATGCTTTATTCTGCAGAGCTCACTCCTGATTTCTAAAAGTGTCGCCATATTAAGGCATGAAAAATTACAGTGACTGTGAAAAAGTTTTCACCTTCAAGGAGCTCTCATTCCCTTAGTAAAATTAAACAGTAATTTCCATTCCCCTCAGTTCCTTTTTGGACCAAGGCTGGGAATGGATTAAGGGGCAAATAAATAAATGAACCAAGTCAATGGGGGGTTTCCTTCTCCTGCCTCAAAAAGGTACGGCTTCCCCCCTCCACAGGCAGGAGATTCAAGTTAGATGCAAGCCAGTTCTCCCGTTCCTTAGAGCCTCTATTTTTAGGCAGTTCTGATTCATGGATTGGAGAATTGCATTAAATTAGATACTGTACAGCATGGGCCTGGTTAAATTAAACGCTCTGCCCCTCCTCACCCCTCACTCTGACCACCAAGAGTTCATTTCTCAGGCGCTACTATGTATGAGTCCCAAACAAAGGGAGCCCACTGAAAACCCTGTCCATATTTGCCTTATCACAGACGGCATGGTAGTAGATGTTTTCCTATTTCCTGAACACCAGCAGGATTCTCAACATGCCCCAGAACAGAGAGGCATGATCTTGCGTGATGGTTAAAAAAAAAAAGGGACTTCCCTGATGGCGCAGTGGTTAAGAATCCGCCTGCCAATGCAGGGGACACGGATTGGAGTCCTGGTCTGGGAAGATCCCACATGCCGTGGAGCAACTGAGCCCGTGCACCACAACAGAGAGTCATCCCCGCTCGCCGCAACTAGAGAAAGCCTGCGCGCAGCAACGAAGACCCAACGCAGCCCAAAAAAAAGTTAAAAAAAAAAAAAGTCATCTCATTCCACTTTGTGAGAATTCTTTTTTAATTGTGTGTTTTATTGGGACATTTCCCAGAGATATGCAGTGAGAAACTAGCCTGGAAAAAGACAAACAGGACAGGCATAACAGAGTCAGAGTTCTTCTAAAATACTTCATTTTGCAGACCAAGAAAACAACCTGTAAATCTTCTTTACGCTTTTATTATGTTATATAAATTATGACATTTTAGGTGAAGCCAATAGAGCTAGCCTAGGCAAGAAAGTCAGTTTCTTTTTTTAAGCTTTCCATGGGTAGTATTATTTAAATAATTCTGCGGTAGAACTTCAACACCTCCGATTGAGCACTTTTGTTTACGAAGTAAGAACAGTAATCCTCATGTTAAAAGGTAGTGTTGCTGCCCTAGACAGCAGATGGTGTTATTAAACACACAGGCAAAGCCTAAGGTCATCAGGAACTAACAATTAACCAGAAATATGATCTGTCACAGTCGTTGAATGGGTAACCTACCAGATATATGCCACCTCTATTATCGTGAGGGTTGGGAGGTATATTGTTAAGCTTCAGAGCAGTTACACAATCGCTTTAGAAATATTGTAATTATATTCTTGTTTAAGCATTTCGTGAAACCAACAAACCAGAAAGAAAGTGAAAATCAGTGTGATTTCCTCATAATATTGCTTTCTCTTGCCTGCTTTTGAAAAATACTGATTCAGATTGCACAGTTTCCTAGCGATCCCTGAATGTAATTGGTCTCCCCAGACTAATACTGTCAGAATTTTGAATTTTCTGCTGCTGGGTTGTTCTAAGACCTCTCTGCATTATCCAAGGCATCATTTTTGCCCCTGCAGATTTTGTAGTGTGAAAAGATTTCAAAGTACACAAGTACCAACAGAGGGATGGCTGGAAAAAACGGTAGTGCAGAGAAGGGGCCATGAGTTAGGGGTGAGGGCTAGGGGGAAGTGTAGTTGAAGACTTACTAGCAAGTAACGAGGACACTATTAAATTATGGAAGTGGGCTCCGTTTCTACTGTAAATCAAATATAAATATGTCAGTAAAGTAAGAGCTTTGTACATACAGCCCAATTCCTCGTGAGGGTTTTCCAAGGAGAGTTTGCCACAGAGAATGTGTGACTGGTTTCCTTTCCAGTTAGGGCTTTTGAGGATGAGGAACTGAATTCTAAATTCACTGAAAGGAAAAATAACCAACAGCGCAGCAGCCAAGTCTGAATCACAAAGAACAAACTACTTGGTTAGAATTAGGAAAAGTGAACCTTGGCCCATCGGCCAGAACTCCAAGGGTATCAGAGAGTTGTAGCTGCAATCATTGTATCAACCAATCTGAAAAACAGCATCTGGAAAAGCGAAAACATCCCCAGTGCCCCAGGTGAATAGAAGATGAACAATGGAAAACAGGGTCCGGAGGTCACTGGCTAATCAGAGTAAATAGGGGGGTGGATTCTAGTCTTCGAGCAAAAACTGCTTTAATTTCCCTGCTGTTGGGTTTGGTGAGGAGCTCTGAATCACAGAAAGTGCATGCTAATAAGAATGTTTTTCTTATCCAGTTTCAGAATTTTAAAATATGTTTATTTACATTTCTCCAAATTTAAACTGAGTGAGGAAAAGTGCAGCATCTGAGGGCACAGACGCCCAATTTGAGACCATCTAGAAGCTCAGGTAGCTTGATGTTTCCTCGTGGCCAGGACTCCTGCTGACGCTTCCAGCTGTCCTCAGAAAAGCCACTGAGCTACCCTTGGGTTGAATGAATGAGAACTTTCTGGAGAGTGGAAGACTGGTAGAGAGGTCCAGCTGGAAAAACGTATGGCAGCAGAGGCGGAAAGAGCGCTTCAGGACCGGGAGCTTTACAAAAAATGTCTGGAGGCTCAAGGCAGCCATTACAGCCTAAGATCTTACCAAGCATGAAGGATGTTCTTACTTCTAGGACTGTCTCCAATGTACCTGGACCGCCCCTTGGGATGGTGCATGCAGGACGGCACCATCTCCCAGCCCAGCTCTGAGGCCAGGATTCCACACCTGCTCCCTCCCTTCCACCCCCCACCCCCACCAGTGGAGACCAGGAGATGTGCAGCTTATTGTGCCTTCCTGAAAGAAAACAAAGTTTGCAGATCACTGTAGACTGTTTTATAATAGGTAGGTCAGAAGGGAAAATGACTGTCGTATTGAGTTGTTTGTAGTGAGGTGGATGGACCTAGAGTCTGTCCTACAGAGTGAAGTAAGTCAGAAAGAGAAAAACAAATACCGTATGCTAACACATATATATGGAATCTAAGGAAAAAAAAAAAAGGTCATGAAGAACCTAGGGGTAAGACGGGAATAAAGACACAGACCTACTAGAGAATGGACTTGAGGATATGGGGAGGGGGAAGGGTAAGCTGTGACAAAGTGAGAGAGTGGCATGGACATATATACACTACCAAACGTAAAATAGATAGCTAGTGGGAAGCAGCCGCATAGCACAGGGAGATCAGCTAGGTGGTTTGTGACGAGGGAAGAGATATGGGGACATGTATGTATGTATAGCTGATTCACTTTGTTGTAAAGCAGAAACTAACACACCATTGTAAAGCAATTATACTCCAATAAAGATGTTAAAGAAAAAAAAAATTCTCGTCTTAACCACACATGAGCTCAGCGCATTTTTGAGCTGCAGTGACATAGAGTAACCTCAGGAGCAAACCCAGGCAGTCTGAGTTTCAGACCAGGACCCCATGAGGAGCTGAGGTAAAGGGCACAGGTAAAGGCACAGCCTTGAGGTTTTACAGCAGTCCCTCCCTGCCCAACGTCATTTCCAGAACGATGGAAAGGAATACTTGATTTTCCATGTTAATTCTCCACAATAATCATCTCTTATTGCTAATAACCATTCATCTCTGTTACTGAGCTTTAAAAACATTCTATATGGAATGCTGTATCCCTTAGAAGAGATAAATTAGGAGGTGATCATTCAGAATTGTTTAAAAAAGAAAAATACTTTATAAAGTCTGTAATTTACAGGATTGTAAAAAAAAAAAAAGTAAGTTCCTCTAGAATACTTACATAGTATTAGGTCTTAAAAAATGTAACCAACACATACTTTTTAAAGATGCCCACGGATGGTAGTGGGAAGGTAGACATGTATACCTCTTTTAATCCTCAACTGTGACATCCATAACGTAGCCAAAGCTGACACCATGATTTTTCTTCGACAGATAATAACTGTCTCCTTTCGACTTCTCTGATGGATGTTTCACCACCATTTTCCTTATGCTGTGGCAATTGTAGAAGCAGCAATGACTGTAGTCACAAAAATCAGGGCCTAATTTTATTACCCATTCATTATGACAATTACCCTTCCAGTTTCCTCTTTGTCCATGTCCACACATTTCCAAAGCACGTAGTTTCATTACTGGACACAGAAAGGCCAATAGGTCAGTTACACACACTCCAAGTGATAAAGCAATGTCATTAACTTAGAATAAAAAAGAAGGAAATTACAGCCCTTTATGCTTAGGTTGTGTTTTTCCTCTTAGGAACTCAAAGCAAAAACCAAGAGGCCCAATGTGTTTGTGTGTGTGTGTATATATATATATATATATATATATATATATATATACAAAATATATATGCATACATTATTAATATATTACTATATTATTATATATTATTAGTATATTATTAAAATATATACTTTAAAAATAATGTTAGGTAGTATGTTATTGGTTCAGAATGAGCTTTCCATCCATCTCGAAAAAGGTGGGGAGACTACCTGGACCTAATGGGGAAAAGCTTTGAAGCTCCAGCATTTTCTAAATATGCAGAGAGAGAAAACAAAGTCATTTCTTCTCAAGTCAAGCTTTCCTCTTCGCGGGGAATGCCGGGATAGGTATGCGCCGGAGACTAGCTAAATGTTTGTTCTTTTAAACGGATGCAGCGTCCCAGCTTCCCCTTGGCTGCCTGGCTCTGTTTCACACAGTGCTAAGAACTCCAGATCCCTGTCTCCAGCCGCTCCGAGGTTTAAGTCGTGGGAGAATAACTCATGCTCCGGGGTGGGTGCCGGTTTTCTCTCTGCTGCCATATTACTATGTGAACACAGGCAAATTGCTGTTCTGTACTTCGCTTGCTTCTGTAAATTGATATAATAGCAACAGCAACAAAACCAAGTGACAAATGAATGTGAGATTTACTGATATGTCCAGAGACCGCTCGGTATGGGTAAATATCACCCAGCGGTTAGGAGTGCGGGGCCTGGAGGCAGAGAGCCAGGGCTCTCGTTCCGGTTCTGCCACTTTTACCAGCTGTGTGATCCTAGGCAAGTTACTTAAACTCTCTGTGCCTCAATTTCCTTGCCTGTGAAATGGATATAAAAACAGTACTTTCTGCAGAGGTTGATAGGAGGATTAAATGACCTGAAAATACCTTGAACAGTGTAAGGCACACAGCACAGCCCCATCAGCACCGGCTTTTGTCATGCCAGGTATTTCCAGACTAGGCTGAGGCAGGCGCTTGTTCTAAAACCAACCAGTTCTCTACCTCCTTCCTCCTCCTTCTACCTCCTGTGACTTCAGGATCTTACTTGAGGGACAACCGCTGGTACTCAGCACCCCTCCACACCCACCACTCCAGGGAGCAGTTATCACCCAAGCTGCCAGTGACCTCATTTTGACCATCTCTAAGAAACTCTTATCTCTAATCCGTTCTGCGTCATCTACCACTATCTCTCCTTGAATTTTCTTCTCACGTTTGGCTCTTAAAGTCATATCCTGGACCTGCTGAACTTAAAAAGAAGTTAAGAACTTAAGAAGTCCCCGTGCATGTGTGTTTTATCTGTTCTCTGCTCACTCCCCACCAACCACTTTCCTCCAGGCTGGAGGTTTCAGTACTCAGCACACAGTAGATGCTCAATAAACGTTGTAGCACTGCCTTGAACTGCCACATTCAAGTACTTCCTCATCTCTGTCCCTTTGTGTCAGAGCCCTTGCTGCTCTTCCTGGAATCTCTGCTACAGTGAAGTAAGCCCTTTAAGATCGCCTGACTTGTTATCCATCCTTTTCTTCATTTGAGACTTGAAATTGTTCATAGTTAAACTGAACACCTTTCAAGTTTCCATTTTTTTTCTTTTTTTGATGGGGGACATTTTTAAGGTCTAAATTTTACTTTATTCGGAAAACAGTCTTAAGAATTAAGCCCCCAAACATCAATACCACGCACAACTCTTCTGAAAACAACCGCTCTTGGGACGTACAAGATGCCTTTTAACAAGGAAATCCTATTCTCTGAGAGGAAGAACCCCAGAATATGCATGTACAAAATAAAGTTTCTGTCTCAAACACGGTAAAGTATGATAACTATTGGTTCAACCTCACCCTGAATCCCTGCAGCCACACAGTTTAGTGCAGGGAGATTTCAATGGAAAAAAAGGCTATGTACCTATGAGAATCAAGGTTAATTGAAATAATAGCTTATAACTTAAAAAAAAAAAAAAAGAGGCCAACCTCCCCTTAAAGCCACACACACATTTTCTGAAGTCAACTGTGCATGATTTTTTAAAAAATTGCCCATTATTTTGGATTATTCACACCATTAGGCACAATAGGGTTCATGACACTTTTAGGGACCCACGAAAATATTTTAATCTTAATTTCTTTTTTTAATTTAATTTTTTATTTAATATTGGAGTCTAGTTGATTTACTATTTTTTAAAATTAATTAATTTATTTATTTTTGGCTGCCTTGGGTCTTCGTTGCTGTGCGCGGGCTTTCTCCAGTTGCGGCGAGCGGGGGCTACTCTTCGTTGCGGTGCGCGGGCTTCTCACTGCGGTGGCTTCTCTTGTTGCCGAGCACGGGCTCTAGGTGCACGGTCTTCGGTAGCTGTGGCACACGGGCTCAGTAGTTGTGGCGCTCCGGCTCTAGAGCTCAGGCTCAGTAGTTGTGGCGCACGGGCTTTGTTGCTCCGCGGCATGTGGGATCTTCCCGGACCAGGGCTCGAACCCGCGTCCCCTGCATTGGCAGGCCGATTCTTAGGCAGTGGGCCACCAGGGACGTCCTGGAGTCTAGCTGATTTACAATGTTGTGTTAGTTTCAGGTGTACAGCAAAGTGATTCAGTTATACATATACATATATCCATTCTTTTTCAGATTCTTCTCCCATATAGGTTATTATAGAATATTGGGTAGAGTTCCCTGTGCTATAATCTTAATTTCTTTTAAAATCAGAAGGGAGAAAATAATATAACAATAGTGGATGTAGAATAATTAATTCAGTCTAGATTATATTTATCTTTGTACCACTGCAGTTGTAGGATATAATTTTTTAATGGTTTTTTTTTGTTTTTGTTTTTGTTTTTTTTTGGTAGTGGAGGAAGGGCCCCACAAAGGCAAAAATGCCCACAGCATTTCCAGAAACTACAAAAGTCATAATGCACCCCCTAGTAATGACAACTGATTTTGTTTAGGTTCATGAATTTATAACAGGTATTCCTGGAATATTTTCATGTATACGTTGCCCAAGACTTTGTTTTTCTCGTTTTTTCCTGTTTCTGCTATACCTCAGAGGCCTCATCCATTTCATTGCTTTTGTTCACTGTCGACATGTGACTTCAACTCGAACTGCTTCCCTAGGTTTTAATGCCCTGCTCAGGTGGACTCCTCCATTCTGGCAACAATGCCCACCAAAGGCAACAGTGAAGGACTCTCTCCACCCTCCCACGAACTGTGTTTGCTGTCTTTGTCTTTTGTTCACACACTTCCGTTCATTCCATAGTTTAGAGGAATACTGTGTCCCAGGCCCAGTCACCTTAGATGTCCCCTCACTACCTGTCCCAGCCAAATTCAGCTTTCAAAGCTCAGGCCATGTCCCCGTCCACGTGGCCCCAGGTCTACCCATGATCACTGGTCTCTTTCCTCTGAACCCCCAGGGAACTTGTAGACAGTGTCCTAGAATTTAACTCTTAGTTATATATGTGGCAGGGGATTTCTTGACTATGTTGTGTGTGCTATTTGTCTGAGTTTTGTGAAAGCAATGATCTTCACAGATGATCTACCTTTTCAGTCACCCAGCTCCACCTGACATCAAGCACAAGGCGGGGCTAGGGGTGCTGACCCTCTGATGATTAATAATAACTGCTATATTTCAAGGGCTTTCCATACTCTGACTCAGACCCTGATTGTGTTAGGTACTTTGTACACTCTTATGTCTATGAGGTTGATATTATCATCCTTTTTTTATAGGTGGGGAAACTGAAACTCAGAGAGATTAAGAGAGTTGGTGAAGTTTCCATAGTTTTTAAGTAGCTAAACTTGAATTTAAGTCTAGGTGTGGTGTAATCAAAAATGGTGCCCTCAGCCTCTCTGTTAAATTAATACTACTTTTGGTTGATTTGTAAATATTCATATCTACTCATTCTCTTCCCGTGTCAATTATGTTTGTTTTCTCTCTCCCTTCAATTTTTTTTTTTTTTTTTTTTTTTTGGCTGTGCCATGTGGCATGTGGGATCTTAGTTCCCTGACCAGGGATAGAACCTGCACCCCCTGCATTGGAAGTGTGGAGTCTTAACCACTGGACCGCCAGGGAATTCCCTCTCTCTTCATATTTTTAATGATCCTTTCAGGTCTCTGCATTTATATCAGAACGACTAAACCCTTCTAGAATCTCCCAGATGTTGGCTATTTGGTGATATATATATCTCTATATATTTATATATATATGTATACATAATAGTTGTAAGCATTGAGCTCACATGTGGATTCATCCATTTTTTCTCTCTTGCAAAGTAGTATATTCTATAAATTGAACAAAACTCAAGATTAAAAACAAAGAAATTAATAAACGTACAATGGAAACAGAAATTGGGGACACAAAAGTAGTATCTCAGAATGAACACATTATATGTTCACAACCAGGAATTCTTCAGCTGGGTTTGTGGTTATGTTAAGTCATTACTAGTATGTTTCTCTGTTGTTTTCTATATACTCCAATCTGGTTGAGTTTCTGTAAAGCCTTAACATCAGGTTATGGAGCACATCTGGACCATTAAAAAGCCTTCTATAACATTAAGAAAATAAAATTAAAATTAAATTGCTTAATTGCAATATAGTAATTTAATTTTAAGAACATTTTTTGGGCTGAAAACTCCTTGAGATATCTGTGGTGAGGCATCCCAAAGCAAAATCTGTGGTAGGACTATGTCAGCTTGGGGTTCTAGAGCATGCCATCTCATTGCTAGAAGATGATCAGTATTTGCTACGAGCCCTTCAATGCAACCAGTCTCCTTGGCCCCTGCAATGACAGTTTCTGCAATGACAGAAACTGCTACCTGCCTCCCAATGTCTTTCCTCTTTCCTTTCTTGGTAACAGAACTGTCATTTTTATCTGGGCTCATTGCCCTAGTCACTGGTCACCAACCCATGCCTTCTTGGGCACCACTTTCCAGCCCCCCTGGTAGTTATTTATACACAGCCATGTTGCTTGTATTGTTAGTGAGCGGAAGTGGTGTGTGTCACTTCCGGTTCTGGCCCTCAGAAATTTCCCTGGCCCGTTCTCCATGCTCTTTCCCCTTCTACAGCTTGATGCAGACGAGTAAGAGGATGTTGGCAGACAGGTGTTGAAAA